>NC_134791.1:10076644-10081644 GCF_046742065.1 Oratosquilla oratoria | reverse complement strand
AGGGAGGGAGGAAGTGAGGGAGGGAGGGAGGGAGGGAGGGAGGGAGGGAGGGAGGGAAGGAAGGGGAGGAGAGGGGTGGGGAGGAAGTGAGGGGGTGAAATATGGAGGGATTGAGGGATTGAGGGAGGGAGAGAGGGGAGGGAGGGAAGGAAGGGTGCAATGGTAGGGGAAGGGAGGAGAGGGGTGGGGAGGAAGTGAGGGGGGTGAAATATGGAGGGAGGGAGGGAGGGAGGGAGGGAGGGAGGAAGAATGTGCGTAGCCTTACTCTCAGGGCAAAGACCAAGGGAGGGGGGAGGGGGGGAGATGGTGAGAGGGGGGAAGTGGGCGGTACGAGGGGTGAAAAGAGACCGGAGAAGAGGGGAGGGGGGAAGTGGAGAGGGGAAATTACTTGCAAAGAGGTGGAGCATGGGGAGGGAAGGGGAAGGGGGGAGGGAGGGGGAGGGAGGGGGAAGCAAACGAGGCGAGGGGACGATGTGGGGTGCCATAATGAAACGTGTTGAGAAAGGGGGGAAGCGGGTGAGGGGGGTAAAAGTGGGGGGAGGGGGAAAAGGGGGGAAAGAGCGTAAATAATGAGAAAGAAGGGGAGAGGAGAGGATGAGAAGAGATAAGAGGAAAGGATAAGAGAAAGAGAGAGACATATAGAGAGAAAAAGAGAGGGAGACTGCGTGATTCACCATGATCCTGGATCACGTGTTGGTCTCGTGATCGACATTAATTACCCCAGCGGATGGGACCTCAATATATCATTTGCGTGTGTGTGTGTGTGTGTGTGTGTGTGTGTGTGTGTGTGTGTGTGTGTGTGTGTGTGTGTGTGCGTATGTGCTCGTACATGCATGTAAAAGCATACGCGTGTATGAGAGACAGGGAGGGAGGGAGGGAGGGAGAGAGAGAGAGAGAGAGAGAGAGAGAGAGAGAGAGAGAGAGAGAGAGAGAGAGAGAGAGAGAGAGAGAGAGAGAGAGAGAGAGAGGGAGAGAGAGAAAGAGAGAAGGTGGAGGGGGAGGGACCAGCGTGTTAAGGACAGAAACGCCCAGTTTTTGGTAGACCGTGCGAGAGTAGCGGGATGAGGCGCAATGGGACTTGTGAGGGGAAACGAGGGAAGGGATGATGTGGCGAGGGGAAAGACAAAAGCACCATGGGAGGAGGAGGCCGTGGGAGGGGGAAGGGGGAAGGGGGGAGGGGGGAGGGGGGAGATGTATATGACACTGTAGTCCCACCAAAGTGCAATAATGGGTCTTCTCACGAGAGAGAGAGAGAGAGAGAGAGAGAGAGAGAGAGAGAGAGAGAGAGAGAGAGAGAGAGAGAGAGAGAGAGGGGGGGAGCGGCTCAAGAACATCAAATCCTGCATATATATATATATATATATTATATATATATATATATATGTACATATATATTATATATATATATATATATACACAGTATATATATATTATATATATATATATATTATATATATATATATATATATATATATATATATATATATATATATATATATATATATATATATATATACTTTTAAGTTGTATATTATAGGTTTATTTGCTAACACATTCGCAACTTCCTAATCTTTAGTTCTTCCTAATTACTCATCTATCATTTTGCAGCGTTAACGTAAAGTTTTCTCTTTCTTTATCTCTCTCTCTCTCTAATAAAAAAAAGTAATAAAGAAAGCGTACGACAACCATGGAGACAAGTTTCGAGTGGAAGAAGGGGGAAGAGGAGGGGGGGAACGGGGGAAGAGGAGGTTGAACAGGGGGTGGGGGAAGAGGAGGTTGAACAGGGGGTGGGGGAAGAGGAGGTTGAACAGGGGGTGGGGAAAGAGAGTGACCGCAAGGACTGATCTATTCCGCGCACGATTCAAAACCACCATCCACTCGCTCGTCGGGATTCGAACCGACTCACCTCACGTCGCAGAACGAGCGCGTCACCCATCGGACCACCAAGCTCCTCCCCCCACCACCTCCCAACGTGATGGACGGGGGAGGAGGAGGAGGAGAAGAAGAGAGAAGAGAGGAGGAGAAGAAGAGAAGAGAAGAAGAGAGGAGGACGAGAAGGGAGGAGAAGGAAGGAGAAGGGAGATGAGATGATGATGATAAGGAGGAGAAGGGAGGAGGTGGTGGAATTGGGAGATTAAGGAGAAGAGAGGAGGAGGAGGAGAAGAGAGGAGGAAGAGGAGGAAGAGGAGGAGTAAAGAGAGGAGGTGGTGTACGAGGAGTAACTGGAATTGGGAGGTGAAGGAGGAGGAGGAGGAAAATGGAGGAGGTGGGAGAGGAGGAGGAGGAGGGGGAGGAGACGAGAAGGTAATGTTTATGGCGATTACCGTGTTGGTGAATAATGATAATGATGATGATGATGATGATGATGATGATGATGATGATGGTGACAACGGTGATGGCTGTGGTGATGATGGTGGTGGGGTGGGGGGAGACACTATTACAAAATACTATTTACCTTAAATGCAACGGCATCACAAAAAAATATATAATTATAAGTAAATAAATAAATAAATAAATAAGTAAATAAAATAAAACAAAAACAAAAACACTACCCTTCAACCTACACGGAAAGAAAAATAAACAGAAAATAAATAAATAAATAATAAACAATAATAATAATAATAATAGTAATAATAATAATAAAGGAAAGGATTGTACACAATGACTTCACGGACAAATGACAAATAAGGACGCTACCTGCACATACTGTGGGACGACAATGCCATACAAATCAACGATCAAATAATCTTTATTCACAATGAACAGGCGATCAAGGAGAAATTTTTATAATAATAATAATAATAATAATAATAATAATAATAATAATAATAATAATAATAGTAATAATAATGAAAAATAATAATAACATTCTTACAGTATTAATAATGATAATAAAAATGATGATGATAATGATGATGATAATAATAAAAATAGTAATACCATAATAGTATAACAAAAATAATGAATAATAATGATAGCAACACTAAGAAGAAAATCTAAGAGAAGTGGATGAGTAAATCTTAAGACGAATGGAAGAAATAGAGATAGAGATAGAGAGAGAGATAGAGAGAGAGAGGGAGTGCGGGGGGGTTTCAGGCACAAAAGGCGAGAGAAGAATACAAAAAGTCTGTCTCCTGGAAGAGAACAAGTTGTAGTAATAGTAGGAGGAGGAGGAAGAGTGGGGGAGGAGGAGGATGAGAAGAACAAGGAGGGGGAGGAGTAGAACGAGGAGGAGGAGGAGGAGTAGAACGAGTAGAAGGAGCAGGAGCAGAACGAGGAGGAGGAGGAGGAGGAGGAGCAGAACGAGGAGGAAGAGGAGGAGGAGGAGGAGAAGTAGAATGAGGAGGAGGAGGAGGAGAAGTAGAATGAGGAGGAGGAGGAAGAGGAGTAGGAGGTCCTAACGGGAGACGGCCTGGCGGAGGAAATGACGATGTTCGACCACTAAACCACAGCGACTCCACTCCAAGCAATCATCCTTCGCTACTCCACAACACACACACGCACACGGCTGGACGGTGTAGTAGTACCGTTCTTGACCGCTAACCCAGCGATCTGAATTAGAGCCCCGTCCACGACTTAAAAAAATAGATTAAATAATAATAATAATAATAATAATAATAATAATAATAATGATGATAATAATAATAATAATTAAAATTATATGTTTATTTCACAATCCATGACGACACCTTGTGGGGGGAGAATTTTCACCCCAGAACGCTCACATGAAGAATCGTCACCCCATCAGATCCCACCTGAAGAACTGTCACCCCAGTACTCCAAATATCAACAGTGGAATAAAGATTAGATTAGGTTAGGTTGAATGAGGGTTATGCTTATTGTCATCAACTTATACAAACGAAGAATCGTAAACCCAGGATGACATGAAGAATTGTCACCCTAGGACGATAGCCCACATGAAGAATTGTCACCCTAGAATAGCCCACATGAAGAACTGTCACCCTAGGATGGCCCACATGACGAATTGTCACCCTAGGATAGCCCCACACGAAGAAATGTCACCCTAGAATAGCCCACATGACGAATTGTCACCCTAGGAGGA
The DNA here is from genome assembly GCF_046742065.1 of Oratosquilla oratoria. Taxonomy (NCBI): domain Eukaryota; kingdom Metazoa; phylum Arthropoda; class Malacostraca; order Stomatopoda; family Squillidae; genus Oratosquilla; species Oratosquilla oratoria. The sequence continues at coordinate 10,077,581 of NC_134791.1, read as the reverse complement.
TAGCCCCACACGAAGAATTGTCACCCTGTCGAAGTCTGGGGTGACGATTCTTCATGTGATCCCTCGTGGGACTTTGCCCCCCCCCCCCCTTCTTCCCCGGAACCAAAGATTCACGACGTCCGGGATTCTCCTTCCGGCAATGCGAGCAAACGCACACATAACGCCATCTGGCGAGACCATTTGGGGGATAATCAAAGAGATGGTGGCCATCAGGGTAACAAGTATAATCACCGCAAAGAGGAGTGTTTTCTGTACTTAAAAAAAAAAAAAAAAAAAAAAAAAGAGAGAGGGAGAGAGAAAGAGAGAGACTGTACTCTTTATTAGCCCCAGACTGTCGCCAGACCATTTTATTCACTTCCCTGCCACACGCTAGGTAGCGAGATGGTAAGAACCAGCTTGTTTACACTGAGCTCGTTATCTACACAAAGCAGGGAACCCACAGACTACTCCAGTGTTTCGCATGTTTTGGGGACCCCACAATGTTTCAAAAGTGGAGGTCGCGGACCGAAAGATGTGATGCGATTTGATTTAGTGTCGAAAGGGTAGGAACAATCGATAAATCCTATAAAATAATAAATTACATTTTATCAAACTACCATCACTACAACTACCACAAATCACAACCAGAGCCAAGACAACAAGCAGCACGTATGTATGTGCACGTACACGTACACACACACACACACACACACACACATGCGACTCGACGAAGCAGTAGTAGCGTTCGCGGCCGCCACTACGACGGTCCGGGTTCGAATCCCGCCCAAGGCTGAAATAATTCCAGTATCGCTGGGCTGCGAGTCGTTACTCCAACTCTCGTGGGCGGGGAGTTGGGTGTGTGTGTGTGTGTGTGTGTGTGTGTGTGTGTGTGTGTGTGTGTGTGTGTGTGTGTGTGTGCGTGTAAGGTCACAGCATTACCCATAGATCGGTCACATAT
>NC_134791.1:10041644-10071644 GCF_046742065.1 Oratosquilla oratoria | reverse complement strand
TCACAACCATAACCACCTCCAGCACCATCACGATACCAACCACAACCACTTCCACCATCACCATCACAACCATAACTACCTCCAGCACCATCAAGACACCAACCACAACCACCTCCAGCATCACCATCACAACCATAACCACCTCCAACACCACTGCTATAGTCATGGTGTTTATGTGTATCATTATTATTATTATTACTATTATTACTAATACTATTGCGTGTTGTTAGGTGATTTTTGTAAGTTGGGGAAGAGCCCCCCCCCCACTCAGCCGTTAAGGGAGTAGGGAGAAAGAGGGTGACCCCCTTCCCCCTTCCTCCCTCCCCGTATCCACCCACATGTGACGTCACTGCTAATTAGCTCTTCAATGGCCTCGTTCCTTATCACGCCAAACTTTTACGATTTTATGGCAAGGATTTGATTATTTCATTAACAGAAATAGATTTTAGGCTTTTGATTACGTACACACACACACACACACACACACACACACACACACACACACACACACACACACATTTGGAATAAAAAGTGATTTTGAAATTTTCGCAATTTAAAAAAATCGCAAACTTAAAAAATTCGCAATTTTTTTTTAAATATTGCTGTTCTGAAAATTTCGTCATTTCCTCATTCCGACGTTTCACAATCACGCCAAAATAAGCAAAAAAAGAATAAAAATAATGATAAATAAATCAAAACAAACAAAAATGGCTACACAGATCAACCATTGTTTCAGTTTCTGAGGTCATTGGTGACAAACCACTGATGCCTATCATTTCACGTAACGAGCGTGTGACGTCACTCGTCATTTTACATACGTCATCGCGTTTCGTCATTTTACTGATGTTCACCGGCCACGGTGTCTTGAAACAACGCCGTTACGTCACATGTGATACGGCACGTGATACGTCACACGTGATACGTCTAATTCAGCGTGTTAACCACTTGTTCATCAAAACATCGACGAGGTCATTTTGTCCACAAAAATGAGGTTTGCCAACTACATTTATTAGCATCATTTCTATTATTTCTTACTAGATATTTCAACACTAGAAAGGAACAAAACCCCTAAAAAAAAAAAAAAAAAAAAAAAAAAAAAAAAAAAAGGGGAGGGGGCGCAACGATGCGTGTGTCGTCACAGTCAATCACTGACGTACTACCAATCGTCCAGTCCAGAGTACGGCTTCACAAGACCCTATCACAGTTGGGTCACCACTAATTGCACACACACATAAGTGTCTACTCTCGAATGGTAAACAAAAAGTCACTTTCGTAAGAGTACGTTGATGTGTTGTTTATACCACCGGCTCGATCAGAGGGGGGAACGCACACGGGACACCACGAGCACACACTCACTCTCCACGGACGCTAGCGCGCGACTGAGGCAGGTGAGTAGAGAATCGTCAGCTGTACCGACTGGCGCCGGGAGGAGGAGGAGGAGGAGGGAGGAGGTTATTGAGGATGGAAGAGGAAAGAAGAAAACAAGGGAGGGGGAGGAGGAGGAGGAGGGAAGAAGACAAGGAGAAGAGGGAGGAGGAGAAGGAGGTTATGGAGGATGGAAGAGGAAGGAAGAAGACAAGGAGGAGGAGGAGGAGGAGGTTATGGAGGATGGAAGAGGAGGGAAGAAGACAAGGAGGAGGGGGAGGAGGGGAGAAGGAAGTTATGGAGGATGGAAGAGGAAGGAAGAAGACAAGGAAGAGGACGTGGAGTAGTGAAGAGGAGGTGGAAGAGGAAGAAGACGAAGACAAGAAGAACAAGGAAGAGGAGTGGAGTGGTGGACAAGGAAAAGTGAGAGAAGGAGTAGAGGAGGACGAGAGGAAGACAAAAGATAAGAGAGAGAGAAAGAGAGAGAACAGAGAGAGGAGAGAAAGAGAAGAGAGAGATGCAGTCGAGTGACAAAGTCGACGACGACGACGAGGAGGAGGAGGAGGAGGAGGAGAAGGAGGTGGACGGGGAGGCGGAGGGGAATGCAGAGGCGGAGGGAAAGGATGCGGTCCAGGATCCCAAGAACATTACCAGAAGAGGAGTTGGACTCCAAAAGACTCCTTCTTCTTCTTTTTCTTCTTCTTCTTCTTCTTCTTCTTCTCTTCCAAGAAACTTGTAGACGTGGGAGTCTCAGGAGCCAGCGGAGAGGAAACAGATGAAAGGGGAGGGAGATAAGACAATATACAGGCGAGAGAAGAAGACAAGAGAAGACAAGACAAGGTACAGGCGAGGGGAGAAGAGAAGATAAGAGAAGAGAAGGCAAGAGAGGAGAAAACAAGAGAAGACACGAGTAGATAGGAGAAGACAAGACAAGATACAGGCGAGGGGGAGAAGAGAAGACGAGAGAAGAGAAGACAAGAGAAGACAAGAGAAAAGGAGACAAAAATAGAGAAGATAAAATATGGAGTAAGTATGAACAAAAAAGAGGAGAAATGTAAAGAGGAGAGAGGAAAAGAAAGTGGAGAATACAGGCAAAGAATGGAGAAGAACGGTGGAGGAAAAGAGAAGAGAATAGAGAGGAAACGAAAGGAGAATAGAGGAAAAGAAGAGAAGAAGAGACGAAAGGATAAAAAGAGAGAAAAGAGGGAAAAGAAAAAATATGGAGAAGAGGAAAGAGAAATGGGAGACAGAAGAAGAATAGAGAGATACATAGATACATAAAGAGAGAAACAGAGGGAAGAGAGGGGAGAGAGAGAGAGAGAGAGAGAGAGAGAGAGAGAGAGGGAGAGAGAGAGAGAGAAGAGAGGCGGGAGGGGGGGAACAGGGTCAAGATCAACGAGAGCTCTATGCAACACATCTGTTCTAATAAATCAACACGCCAATTGCTGACAAACCCAACACTTCAGAAGGCAATACAAGTACAATGCAGGGTCCAATACTCAAACAAACAAATAAATAAAATTAAAACAAGGTGGACGAGACTAACGATGCATAAATGTCAACATTCCTATATTTAGGAATGACCGAAGACTGAGTGATAAGAAAAAGCGATTTCACTAGAATCATCTCGTCAGGTCGCTCTGCGAGATGGATAGGCATGACTGCCTCCTTTGTCAGACCTCGGAGATATGTATGGCCTTGGTGCCTTCGCGTGTCGATACTCGAACGGGATTCGAACCCTCCTAAAAATAAAATAAATAAATATAAAATAAAATGAAAATAAAAAACGAAAAAAAAAGTCAGACCCCGGAGACACGTATAGCATTGGTGCCCTCACGTGTTGATACTCGAGCGGGATTCGAACCCCCCCAAAAAAAAAATACATATTCAATGTGCGAATCACTTTACGACGTAGGGAATTCAATCCTTTATTGCCGTCAGGTGGCGCGGATCCCCTTATGAGGAAATCCTCCGCGTGATAGACGTGTTACTTCGATACGCCGTACCTGGCCAGGCAGCCCATAATTGACTATAAAACAAGTGAGTGCGTTCGGGCGTGCGTGAGCTCAAGTATTCGTATATAGACGGGAGGGACAGGTATGTGTGTGTGTGTTTGCGTGCGTATGTATGTGTGTGTGTGTGTGTGTGTGTGTGTGTGTGTGTGTGTGTGTGTGTGTGTGTGTGTGTGTGTGTGTGTGTGTTTGTTTTGAAACACACGCACGTATACACAGAATTTTTCATACAGGGGAAGCCGAGAGAGAAAGAGAGGGAGGGAGGGAGAGATAAAAGAGACAAAGAGGGAGAGAGACAGAGAGAGAGAGAGAGAGAGAGAGAGAGAGAGAGAGAGAGAGAGAGAGAGAGAGAGAGAGAGAGAGAGAGAGAGAGAGAGAGAGAGAGAGAGAGAGAGAGAGAGAGAGAGAGAGAGAGAGAGAGAGAGAGAGAGAGAACGGGGGAGAAACTGCCCACCGCGCAAAGATGGAAGTTCGAAGAAATCTGTGTGTGTGTGTGTGATTCATTCAGAGCCTCCAAGGACCTGTTTCCCAGGGAGCCCAAGACAGGTCTCCCTCCCGCTCCGTGCCAGAGGGACACATGTGCCCCTCTGCCTCAACAATTGGTTCATTGAAGAAGAAGAGGAAGAAGACGAAGAAGAAGAAAGTTTTTTCTCAGGAATGATGATGCCCTTTCTCCCCCCCCTCTCTCTCTCTCTCTCTCTCTCTTGAGCTCTCACAAGCGATTTTATTCAGTTGAGAAAAACTATTCTACTCTTCCCTCCACCTAAGCCTATCAATGGATGGATGTCTTCAGGTGATTTTATTCAGCTATGAAGTTCCCTCTCTGTCCACTAAACGATATATATATATATATATATATATATATATATATATATATATATATATATATATACATACACACACACACACACACATATATGCAGTGTTTGAGTACAACTAAAAACAAAATCAAATAAATTAAAAAATAAATAAATAAATAAATGAAAGTAGAATAAATAAATGACGATCCAAACCTCCTAGGAGTGTCCTTAGGTCTCCCCGTGGTCATGTTGGGAACACCTGTGTGACGTGTATATGACGTCATCTAGAAAGGAGTACTTGAAACTATGACGTCATAAAGTAGCTGCATTCCGATGACGTCACTGTCTTTCCTCGAACCGGTGACGTATTTCAGGTCTGTACTTTCTCCCGACCGACACCAAGTGACGAATAAATAAATAACCAAATAAATAAAATAAACGATAATGAAATAAAATGTCAATATAATCGGAAAAATATATATACAAAAATAAATAAATTATAATACAAATGTATAAGTATATATATATATATATATATATATATATATATATATATATATATATATATATAATAAAGAAAAAATATATATGGAACCCGTAGACACCCTACCCCCCGAAAAAAAAAATCGTGACGTCATTGATTTGTTCAGAGTTGTGACGTGACAGGACGTGCGCGTCTTGGAAGAGGCGATAACGAGTCTCGCTTCGTGAGACCGACGACCTTCCCTCGTGACGTCACTCATTGGTGACGTCACGCTGGCCTCTGGAGTCATACCCCGAGAGTAGCTTGATATCGTCACTCTGGAATTACGCGACGTCACGACTTTTCTTTACACATTTTATTCTGGCGACGTCAACGGAATAATTACATTTTATCATCATGCGCGCGCACACACACACATTAATAGAGAATTCGGGAGAATGAGAAATGGAGAGAAAAGAAACTAAATTGAAGGAAAAGAGCGAAGAGAGTAAAGATAAAAAAGAGCAAGAACAAATAGAGAGTAAGAGAAATGAGAGTTAGACACACAACCGAAGCGTCCCACAGCAACGCACTTCACAGTCTTTCTTAAGCCCATCAAGGGCGATTTTATTCAAATTTCGGGGATAGAATCCCCCCCCCCCAACCCCACCCCCGGGGGATGACATGGGGTCACCATGGACCGAGACGCTGTTTCTGTCCACTCTTCGGGTCTCCTTCGGATGAATGAAATCGTTTGGTGACAGTAAAAATAGGTATCTTATATATATATATATATATATATATATATATATTATATATATATATATATATATATATTGCAAGCAATCACATCACTGTGATACAAAAATGCAAAATAACCACAGGAGAAGGGAAACTTGTAGACAGTAAGTACTTTCCGATATTACATCTTCAGTCTTTCTTAAGCCCATCAAGATGTAATATAAGAAAGTACTTACTGTCTACAAGTTTCCCTTCTCCTGTGGTTATTTTGCACACACGCACACACACACACATATATATATATATATATATATATATATATATATATATATATACTGTACATATATACATATGACCTAGTCAACCCCCTCAATAGGACATAGTATACTTATATTAATTTCGTCCTATTGAGGAAATGATTACTGTATTTGTTTCCAACAAGTGACCACTTCTATCCCCATTGGTCTCATTTACTCATTTTATTAAGGCTAACGCCAGACGATTCTGTTCGGCTCAGGAAAGGTGGGATTACCGTAAATAAAACGCTTAAGTAAGAATGTTACGCCATTTTTAATTTACTCATCTATTTATTCATTTACTTATTTTTAAATGTTACTCAGTCATTTCGAATTAGTCTTTCCAGACGTGTCGTTTTCAAGGCGAAACGAGTTAAATCGAGTTAATCCTCAATTAATCTTTTAAATATATTTTCAAGGCCGACAGGAAGTGAGCCATCTTTTCACCACGGTGAGGTTGTTTTGAGATAGTTTTCCCTCATTCTGCTTGCAGATATCTATATTGAAGGTTTTTGATTAAAATATATTTATTTAGCTTGGTCAGGGGAGGATCTAGAGCAGTTAGTGAAAGGGCTTGCTTAGATATATGATGGGAGAGTAAATGTGTGTAAAAATATGGTGTAAAGATGTAAAAGGAATGAGTTAAGCTTTAAAGGAGAGAGGTTAGAAGTGGATATTTTTAAGTATTTAAGGTCACATGTGGCAGGGAACGGAGGTAAACTGTTGAGCGAGCAGAGCTGGGCGCGTTCCCGGACAGGTAGTGCGTTAGTAACGCAGTAACGCAAGTGCCCAGCTCTTGTTATTTCATGTTTCAGAATAGGGAACATTTATGTTGTAGTTTAAGTATCATCTTATTGAGAATAATCGTAAGAAGTAAATACTTCTCCATTTAATTTTTTTCATCAAATTCATTCTAAAGGAAATTAAAATCGGTAACGCACTACCTGTTCGGCGGTAACGCGTCCCAGCTCTAAGTGAGGGATGCAAACTGATGTCTTGGGAGATTGAAAAATGTGTAACATGCTTGTGACTGTGCCTTCAACACTACGTTGAGAGGAGACTTGGAATTGGAGAGAGTAAGAAAGGAGATGAAGTGTCTGTGTCTGAGGGTTACAAGGCTGGATGGAGTGAGAAATGAGGAGGTGAGGAGGAGATCGAGGGTGGAAAGGGACCTGGCAAATAGGGCTGATGAAAGATTGTTGGGATGGTTTGGGCACATGGAAAGAATGAGTGAAGGAAGATTAGCAAAAAGACTGAGAGAGAGAGAGAGAGAGAGAGAGAGAGAGAGAGAGAGAGAGAGAGAGAGAGAGAGAGAGAGAGAGAGAAGACTGACATGGACACCTGGCCACTCAGTCTGACCTTTTCCATGATTAACTTCCCCACTTCTCCTTCCTCCTCCTCCTCCTCTTCCTCCTACTCCCACTGTCTCTTGATCGTCTTCCCTTCTTTCCATCAAGATGCCTCCATCCTTCTTTCCTCACGTCAACAAACTTAGGTTGAGAAATCGGATTATTTCATGGGTAGAGAGGAAACATCACTTCCAAGAAATATAACCAATGATAACGAATATAAAATAAGCTCGCGCACACGCACACACACCGTATTACTCATATAATTACTGTATTGTATTACTGTCAGTGTATCACTGCTGTTTCAATAAACCTATTATCATTATTATTATTATTATTATTATTATTATTATTATTATTATTATTACCGATACAATGACAAGTATATACAATAGAAATGTCCGTACGCGCGCGTGTGTATGATTCACCATTGTCTTGGATCACGTATTGGACACGTGATCGACAGCTATTACTCTCCAGGATGACAGCTTAGAACTCTTATATATGTCACAATCTATGGGTAATGCTGTGACCTTACGGTGTGTGTGTTTATATATATATATATATATATATATATATATATATATATATATATATATATATATAAATATGTGTGTGTGTGTGTGTGTGTGTGTGTGTGTGTGTGTGTGTGTGTGTGTGTGTGTGTGCGCGCGCGCGGGGAGGGGCATATCAAACTGGGCACGTGCCTCTTTGTTTACATTCAAGATGATATGGGGGCGGGGCGCTTGATCTAGAGCCCCGCCCCAAAATCCCTCACTCCTTCGGGAGGGCACGGAGGACGAGGAGGAGCGCTGGGAAGGGGGCGGAGGGAGGAGGACAAGGAGGAGGAGGAGAACGAGGAAGAGAAGAGGAGAAAGAGGAAGAGAAAACAAGGCAAAATAGAAGGAAATTAACAAGAAAAAATTGAAAAAAATATATAAAAAAAGAGCAAAAAGAACTGGAGAGAGAGGAGAGAGGAGAAAGAAAATGAGAAGAATGACAAGAAGGGGAAGACAATATGGAGGAAGACGAGGATGCGGATGACAAGGATGAAGAGGAGGAAGACGAGGATGAGGAGGAAAAAAACAAAGAGAAGGAAGGATAGGTTGAGGAGGACGAGGATGTGGAAGAGGATGATGAATACGAGGATGATGAAAACGACAAGAACTGCAATGTCATTCAGAAGGGACAAAATAGACTAGGTGCATTTCGACAACATAACCTGAACGGAGTTCATTATTGCCAAAAGATTTTTGGCTAAGTCCAACCTAGTAAAAAATAAATACATAAATAAAAAAAAAATAAAAAAAATAACGAAGAACTGTAATCTTGCCTGGACAATAAATTTGGCGAAATCAAATTTGCCAAATAATTTGGCGAAGTGCAATTTGGCGAAATGGGAAGACACCCGCCAGGGGGCACTGCGGTCACGCCAACGCAGAGGTTCAACAGGTGTTCACGCTCCCCAGAAACACCTGCGCCCGGCTCGCCTTCCCTCCACCTCCATAAACCTCGAGCCCTCCATATACCTCCACATAAGTTCTTATGCAATCAGTATCTCCTCCCAGTGACCTCCATTTGGAGGGTTCCAGGACAAAGAAATGCCCTCCACAAGATTAGGGAAAATGCATACGTAGATACATGCATACCTACATACATAGTGTGTGTGTGTGTGTGTGTGTGTGTGTGTGCTTGAGCGATATGTACACACAGACACACACACAAGCATGTACACACAGGAGCGTCCTTCTAGCATTTTTTTCCTAATATCCTTCACCTATTATTTTTTTTTTTATTATTTCTTCACCTTCCCTATTTGTTTTTTCCACTTCATCCCAATCTTCCTTTATTCCCGTTTTCTCATATCTCCATCTCTGTTATCTTCCCATTCTTCTACGTTTATCATCCCTCAGTCCGTTTTCTAATATCTTCACAACTCTTCCGTACCCGTTGCTCCTGTTTCCTTTACTTCACCTGCCGTCAGGCAATTTTATTCACCCAATGGATTAAAACCCTTTGAGCCACTTATTTATACATTTCATTCTGGCTATCGTTAATTGATCTGGGCTCAAAAGTCATCTAATAAATCAATCAATCAATAAAGTTCAATAAATCATGCGATACTTCAAATTGCAGGACAAAAAAAAAAAATAATAATCTACATATTTTTGTTTATTCTGTTATCTTTACATCATTCTCTTCCTTCTTCCTTCTCCTCCTCCTCCCCACCTTGCAACACCCCGACTAGGATTAGTTGCAACGCTTCCCTATAAGGAGACTTGCAAGGCTCCCACTGATCCCTCCCTCCTCCCTAACACACCCACAGGGCACACACACATGTACACACACACGTACACAAACACACACACGTACACACACGGTCATACATGAGCTCTGAGCTCTCTTCCGGGAGGGAAATACCTGTCGATCACGAGTCCAACACGTGATCCAAGACCATGGTGAATCACACACGTACACGCGTACACATACACACTCACTCACACACACACATACACAAACACATATACATAAAATCGAAGCAGATGTACGTATCATGTGTGCATGTATGCATCCATGCGTGTGCATACGCCTCAGTAGCCTAAAGATATACGTACATGTGTACATACGTACATGTGCACACAGCACAGTCAATGCACACCATACGCGTACCATGTGTGCATGCATGCAAACACCCATGCATACGAGTACATGCATACGCTCTCTCTCTCTCTTTCTCTCTCTCTCTCCCTTTCTCTCTCTCTTTCTCTCTCTCTCAACACTAGTCCTTCTATACACAGACCCACTTTATACATTTCGTTCTGTCTATGGACTCCATACAATTTTATTCAGCCGAAAAAGTGCTGAATCACGATGGACAGCGGTCCCATTCAAGACCCGTGGTCTCTTCAGCTGAATAAAATAGTCTGCACTTAGCCAGAATAAAATACAAAAAGACTGCCATCTGGGAACCTTGTATGGCATCCTGTAATCATTTTGTAATGGTTGAGGGACGGCGTCAGCGTGTGTGTAATTACCTAGCTGTATCTTATGGGAAGGGGAGCTACGCTCGTGGTGTCCCGTCTCTGTATCTCGCAGTGTCTAAATTGTTTTTAAATTCGTGTATGGTTTTTGCACACACTACTTTTTCGTCCAGTTTGTTCCATAAAACCACCACTCTGTGGGGAAAGATGTTCTTTTTCAGGTCTCTTCTATAGCTGTCCTTTCTGAGCTTCCATGTCCCCTTGTATTTCTCGTATTCCAATTTAGTAAGTCTTCTCTACCAATGGCTTCCATACCTCTCTCTCTCTCTCTCTCTCTGTGTGTGTGTGTGTGTGTGTGTGTGTGTGTGTGTGTGTGTGTGTGTGTGTGTGTGTTTGTTTGTGTGAGATTTAAAACCTTCGACACAAGGGTAAGGACGCTGCTGTCGCCATGATAGGAGGGCAAGAAATAAAAAAATAAATAAATAAAAAATAAATAAATAAATAAACAAATAAGAAAACAATAATAAAATTATCATAAGAATGTTACAATAACAACAATATTAAGACAATAATGATGATAATGGTTGTAGCAAAAGAACAGTAACAATAAAGTAAAAACAAATAAATAAAATATAGAATAAATCAATAAATATAATAATAAATAAATAAATAATAGTAACGTAACTTACGTAATACATTCGATATATTCATAAGACACCTGTCAGACCACCTGTTTAGTTTCTTCCTACTCCCCATCAGAGACTAGCGGCACCCCTACACCTCAGAGTCACGTAACACTTATTACTGAAACATAGCTTAAATATAAATAAAAATATTAATAATAATAATAATAATAAATAAATTAATGTCACCATGGACAGAAGCGCTGGATCCTTCTGACAAAATAAAACGTCAAGACACGTTTAACCTGTTCAAGATTTTATTTGGATAAAAATAAAAGGTCTTCTTTAAAGGGTATGTAGCGTAACACATCACGTCATAGATCACGTGATGTGATTGGGCGGATCCTTAGCGTGACGATCAAACGGCACACTATGATAAGAGAGAGAGAGAGAGAGAGAGAGAGAGAGAGAGAGAGAGAGAGAGAGAGAGAGAGAGAGAGAGAGAGAGAGAGAGAGAGAGAGAGAGAGAGACAGACGCACACACAGATACACACATACATTGTGGGTGTGCATGTGTGTGCATTAAAATATTCATCAAGGCTGACTGAAAGAATACGGTAATATCTACACTGAAGAGAAAATAAAATAAAATACGATAAAATAAATATACCAAAGGCTTTTCCCCCCTTACAAGGGAGGTGAAAAAAAAAAAAAAAAAAAAAAAGTACTCCCACCCATTCCATTCCCAACATACTCCACTCCCGACAAAACAAAATAAAAATTCTATGCACATAATATTGGCAAGCACCCTCATTACCACCACAGCGGTCAACCACAACAACAGGAACCGTCAACAGGTGATTCTTGTCTGACGCGTACAATAACAAAGTTACTCGGTCTATGCGTCCTTGCACTGCCGTCACATCTGCATAACAAGCGGCCGTTTGGTCCATGCCATGCATACGCCATACATAAGTCCTTGTCGCTTATCGCTTACCCTTCTTCCCCCTTATATGGGGGGGTTGCCGAATCCAAACATAAAACCATAACAAAAGACTGGCACACTATTCTTAGATAATCACCCAAGTGGAGTTTTTAACCACGCCCCCTATATTGTGATAATCCTTATGTGCATTTGCAAATTCCCATTCACATCTTTTATGTTTATCTTCTCTCTCTCTCTCTCTCTCTCTCTCTCTCTCTCTCTCTCTCTCACACACACACACACACACACACACACACATCACCTATATACAAGCTCTGAACTCTCATCCGGGAAGGTAATAGCTATCGATCACGAGTGCAACACATGACCCAAGACAGTGGCGAATCACAACTCGTATTCCGTTTTCTGTATATAAAACAGTATATGGTACGCTTTTGTGTGTGTGTGTGTATGTGTATAAGTGTGTGTGCGCGCGCGCGCGCATCTAAGGGTAGTTTTCATTACATGGATAAAAGCAGGTTCATATTAAAAAAAAAATATATATATATATATATATATACACATATATATATATAAATATATATACATATATATACATACATAAATACATACATATACACACACACACACACACACACACACACACACACACACAAGTACACAAAATATAATTCATATTTCAGCTTCCTCTAAAAACAAAATAAAATAAAATAAAATTTAAAAGATTAGATAAAATAGGTAAGTAAATTCATCAATAGATACTCACCAAATGCCTCTCTTATGACATTCTATTGTCCACAAGAGTATTTAGGTAATTAGTAATTGCTTGGAGTTACCAAATACTTAAATACTCCACAACATTCTCCCTGGTAGCATTACACGACTTGACGTCATCGAACGACGAAATGACGTCATCGAAAGACGTGACGTCACCTACGCGACGATACGAGGTCACTGGACGTCAACAATACGTCTTCAATCTCACAACGTAACTAAACGTCACCCTAAGATGTTCAGCTCTATATGACCAATCCTCCAGATGACGGGAGGATGCACGAGGAGGAGGAGGAGGAGGAGGAGGAGGAGGAGGAGGAGGAGGAGGAGGGGGAGGAGAAGGAGGAAGAGGAGGAGGAGTGCGTCAAGGGAATACGTGGGAGGACAGTCGCCCACTCGCCTCCGCCATAGGGGGAGTAAAGAGTACTCCAAGATCCCCCCATCCCCCCACACTCCCTAATCTTTGTACAGATAATCTTTTCCTGGTTCAATCAAAACATCTTACTTCGATAGTACAATTATTCTTATATAAAATATCACATAAATATACATACATATACACAAACATACATATATACCTATACATATAATGTCAGGTTGAGAAAATATATAGGGTAAAGTGTGATATCTAGCCTACCGTAAATATATATATATATATATATATATATATATATATATATATATATATAATATATATATATAATATATATATATATATATATATATATATATATATATATATATATACACATTTATTCTTGGGCTCGGTCCTGAGATTAGGTACCGGCCCCTCAGGGCTCAACCTCAGGATGAGGTGAGGATATCAATGAGCTCCCACACGTCCCGCTGCAGAATCACCATGTTCAAATCTATTCATTGAGCGAAGGTTAGAGAACAAAAAGTTAGCCTACCTTCTGAGTAGGAAAGAACAGATGTAATACATAGAGAAAAGAAAAGATGAAGAGAAAGATTGGTAGACTACAAACCAATGACTCAGCAAAACAAATAACAACAACAACAACCCTCCCCCACTCCCCCACGCCCCCCCACAGTTCAAGTGAACCTACTGGCACCCATCCACCCTCAACCCCACCAACTCAACCCATACCCACTTTGGGGCATTTCCGTTCCTACGGAAGGCCTTCCAAATCCCGATCGCGTCTACTCTCTCCTCTCAGCAAGGGCGGCGTCTGGCCACAGCAAGGGCGGCGGTGTTGCCATACCGTGGGCGGACGATTCTTCGACGGGGTTCGCGCCGATCCTTATCCGCCCCGGGTGTGTGTGGGCGAGAAGCCTCGCGATAAACAGAAAACGGGTTTCTGTGCTCGAGGGTTGCCCACGCCACCGTGCAGGGATCGGGACTTCCTCCTCCTCCTCCGCCCCTTTGTTACCGGCGGGGTGATTTAAATCGCCTGACGGCATTTGAGAGCGGACTGGGCCATAAGGGATGGATGGGGCTGGGAAGAGATGGCCTACTGACCCTCTCTCACAACTAAATATTATTTTTTCATTTAATTCACTTATTTCTTCCTAAGGACATGAATGATATCACCTGCCTGCAGCCGGGGGTGAGGTGGGGGCCTGGGATGCCTCAGAGATGAATAGAAGCGCCTCAAGGCGTAAGACACAAGACGAGGCAACGTGGAACTGCGAGGGATGCAAGCGGGAAAGTGGAGGAAGAGGAAAAACTGTAATATTCTCTCTGAACCCTTCACACGATCGTCTCCGACTCCCACGTAGCAATGAGAGAGGAGAGGAAGGCGATGAGGAAAGGAGGGGTTGATGGAGGGAAGGACGAAGGGAGGAGGAGGAGGAGAGGGAAGAAGGGAAGACAGGGAGGAAAAAGAAGGAAGGAGGGAGGGAGGAAGAGGATAAATGGGGAGAAAGAGAAGAGGGAGGAGGAGGAGGAGGAGGAGAGGGAAGAAGGGAAGACGGGAGGGGAAGGAGGAGGAAAAGGAAGGAAGGAAGGAGGGAGGGGAGAAGAGGAGAAATGGAGGCAAAGAGAAGAGGGAGTAGGAGGGAGTCAGAGAAGAACAGAGTGGGAAAGAGTGGGAGTGGAAGGAGAGTAGGAGTGGGGGAGAGTGGGAGTGGGAGAGAATGGGAATGGGAGTGGAGGGAGAGGAGTGGAGGAGAGTGGGAGTGGAGGGAGAGTAGAAGTGGGAGAGAATGGGAGCGGGGGAGAGTGGGAGTGGAGGAGAGTGGGAGAGAATGGGATTGGGGGAGAGTAGAAGTGAGGAAGAAGGAGTAGGAGAGTGTGGGGGAAGGGAGATGGGAGTAGATTAACTTGTAGAGAACTAGTGATAGTCGACTATGTGGAAGATCCAGGGCCACAGTTAGGATAGTACTAGTAATCACCCTCTAGTATTACTTGTATTTCTACTATCGAGGATACCTAGAGAGAGAGAGAGAGAGAGAGAGAGAGAGAGAGAGAGAGAGAGAGAGAGAGAGAGAGAGAGAGAGAGAGAGAGAGAGAGAGAGAGAGAGAGAAGGGGGACTGATGTGGGAAAGGGGCGTGTCTAATAGGGTAACTAACTTATTAGATCCTTCTAACACAATCTAGACCGAGCCAGTACACCCGTCACCTGTTCAAGAACTTGCATGACGTCACTGAGGGTGATAAAAGGATTCGAACTCGGATCTGTAGGACACCAGCCGAGATGGAGGGGGGAGGGGGAGAAGAGCCATCTCTACTATCACCACCACTACCACAACCACCACCACCATCACATGGATGAGCGACAGAATACAAAGCACCAACAAACAGTGCTATTGTCCAACAACAACAACAACAACAACAACACCTAGCCCCGCCTAATTGCTCCGCCCACTTGTCCACGCCCACGGGGTCATAAAAAGTACCTCTAGGGATCACAGGGGCGGACGAGGGCTCTGCTCTGCATATACATATATGTTCATATATATATATATATATATATATATATATATATATATATATATACATACGTGTGTGGGTGTGTATACATGTATAAACATACATATATACCGTATATGTGTATATATATATATATATATATATATATATATATATATATATGTAATATCAGTCTCTATATAACTTGTCAGGTCCTCCATAGCTCCTCTGACATGTGCAATCCATCTTTCCAGACGGAGTGGTGGTTCCCGGACATTATATATATTTCATATAAAAATAAGTACATAAATAAAATGTTAACAGAATAAATACGGGGAGGGGCGTGTGTAAATACACACAATGAATAAATGAATAAATAAATGTGATCATATATACTGGGGGATCTAGAAGGAGTAACCAGTATCCACGGGGTAAGGACCCCCCACCCGGTGGCCAAGGGGTGAATCCAGAAGGCTCCGGAAGGCTCCAGAAGGCCCCCAAAGAGGCCAGAATTACACATAAGCCCTGGAAAGTCCTAGAATGCTTCAAATGTTCTGGAAGGACCAGTAAGGGTCAAGAAAGCCCCGGAAGGCCCCAAAGAGCACGAAAGGTTCCGTAAGGCGCCAGAAGGTCTAGTAGGGCCCCATAAGGCGCAAGTAAGCCCCAAAAGTCCACAAAGGCCTTGGAAGGCCCTGGAAGGCTTCAACGGTCTTGGAAGGCCTGTGAAGCCTAAAGGGCCCTGTAAGGCCTTGGAAGGCCCTGGTCGACTTCAAAGGACTTGGGAGGCCTGTAAAGCTCAAAGGGAACCGTAAGGCCTTGGAAGGCACAGGAAGGCCTCGTAAGGCCCCAGAAGGCCCACGAATGCCCCCAAGCCTGGTCCAAAGCGAGCAATGACGTCACCCAGGCTTACTAAGCAAGAGCGACCGTCGACCTTGCGAGGCTCACAGCTTCAACACAGCGACGCACTTGAATGATTTTATTCAGGTTACCGTCATCCCCGCCCCTGTCCTTAACTTCCCTCGGGGGGTCTTGGGGGCGGGGTCTCGATCGACCGGGCCCCCGTTCACGCGAAGGGGCATAGGTCAAAGGCTAAATAGAATCAGCTGGCGCGGTTTCGAATCGTGTGAAGGGCGTCAACTGATTGCATGGGGCCTCGGGCAGAGTCGGACTCCTTCATCGATGCTGATGACGTGCGCTATGCTAACTTCTGGCTCCATGCTCCCTTCCCATGCTCCCTGTCTCCTCTAAGCTTATTTTCCATGCTCCCTGTCCCTTTTATGCGCAATCCACATGCTCCCTGTACCTTCTATGCTCACTTCCTATGCTGAGTAATTTTTATGCTCCCCCGTCCCTTTTATGCTTACTTCCCATGCTCCTCGTCCCTTCTATGCTCAATTCACATGCTTCCTGTACTGCTCACTCCCTATGCTGACTAATTTTTATGGCCCCTGTACATTCTATGCTCATTTACTAAGGTTCCTGTCCCTTTTATGCTCCCTGTTCCTTCTATGCTCACTCCCTATGCTCCCTGAGCGTCATATAACGCCTTATGCCCACCATATTCTTGGGATTTGATTTTAGGCTTATCTAATGCTCCTTTAATGGTTCACTAATTTCACGCTCAGTATATGCTCCTTGTTGACATCTCATGCTCCCAAAGTTCTATGGGACTGTATTCACTAATGCTAAGGATTTCATCCCGTTCTTATAATGTTCTTTCAAGATTTTTTTTCTATTCATAACATTATGCTCAATGAAATGCTCCATGTTCTGTTTTTATGCTCCCAGATTATATATTCATTGTACAGTATATTCTATGTAATTTCATATTCATACGTTAATTCCGCTGGATACTATGGAACACTCCAGTCCAAGTGGATAGAAGCGTTGGTAAAATACAGCCTACACAACCCTGTGTAGCCATTTCACTCTAGCTGACGGTCGCCAGGCGATTTTATTCATCCAAGCGCAGGACCTCGTGAGGAGCGCTTACAACCCGTGACGTCACGTTGACTCTAATGCGGTGCACTGCTTAACACACGTGGTCGTCGACGCATGCGCAGAAAGGTGCTCTTATTACGCCATCTAAACAAAGAGGCCGTTATACGGAACCCATTTTCTTTCAATGGCTCTGCTTATCAGAAAATGGGGTGAGGGCGTCGCCACACACACACACACACACACACACACACACATGCTAACACAGGTTTACTGGTGTAGTAGCATTGAGCTTGCCTACTAACCTGTCTCAAGTTCGATCCCAGCCCAGAGTAGAAAAGCATCACAGCAAACTGGAACCCCGCTCTGATGGGCAAGGAGTTTGTGTGTATATGTGCGTGAGTGTGCGCGCGCACGTGTGTGTGTGTGTGTGTGTGTGTGCGCGCGTGTGGTCACAGCATTACCCATAGATCCATATATGAGCTCCGAGCTCTCATCCTGGAGGATAACCGCTGTCAATCATAAATCCAGCACGTGATCCTAAACCATGTGGAATCACAAACACACACACACTAATCCTGCCACTAACCTCCATCTGACCTCTGAACCTGGTCCACCTCCACATGGAGTCTCTTCCACAATCCACCTCCACATCTCTCACTCCACCTTAAACACCTTAACACTAGTGTGGACGCTCAGTTCAAGTTCCTTCTAGGTTTTGTCAAATGTAAACAAAGCATCCCGTTTTCTGTTCTGCGATGAATTACGTTTTATTTATTTATTTATTTATTGTTACCAGATATCAGGAACGGATTTCCACCAGGGGACTTTACACATGTGTATAACTGCCGGCAGGCGATTTTATTCATCTGAAAGTTCATACACACACATACAGTATATGTACATATATATACACATGTGTGTGTGTTCATATACATACATGTACATATATACACGCACTCACATCACTCACAGCCTGGTTTTGTTCTCAAAGAACTGTTCTGCAGAACAACAAGGATCATTCTTATGTGACCCTATTGCCCTGACCGCCTCCCACGCATGCAACACCCCTAATCCTCTCTTTACTTCTCCACGAAAACAAAACACTATTCCACATGCACGTCCCAATTTGGTCTAGTTCCCGATTTTTTTATATATTTTTTTATTCTATCTATTCATTAATTTATTTTTGGCTACTCCGAAGATGTTAACTGCTATGTTAAATATCCTATCATGTGTTATATTTGTAAATCTCATTATATCTATCATTTGTTTATTTTTGTGGGAATGCTTTCAACCCATTTTCATTTCCCATTTTCAATGAATACGTCCTTTCCATCTCCCACCCCTCACCGGCTTTCGTCAGATCACGCGCGGCAGCATCGTCATATCGTCTACATAACAATTCCCTTCAACCGTCTTTCCTTGGTCAATTCAAATAACTTTTTTTTTTCCTCAATTTCTCGTCCCTATTATTTCTTTTGTCCTATTCCTCCTCTTTCATGCAAACACTCCTTTCCTTTGGAGTGCTTGGGTTGGAAGAAGAAGAAGGAAGTTCCAAATATGTCGAACTCTGACGACACACCCACATACTGCCGCGTCAAAATAAATAAATAAAATAAAAATAAATAAAAACAATAAAAATAAAAACAATAAATGATAAATAAATGAATAAAACAAAAGAATAAATAGAATAAATAGAAAAAAAAGGAAAAACAAAAATCGACAGATAAATAAGATTAAGCGAAGGAAGTTATCCTGAATAAATTGACCAGGTTGAGTACGACCACAACAAAACCAACAACCTTGCAACGACGACTTGAACAAAGACGCACAAGAAGTAGGAAATTACGATTTCGTTTGCAACAGAGACTCGAAGTGTAAAGTACCATCAGCCTCGAGGAAATCAACGAACGAACTGTTCTCTTCAATGATTGTGATTATTTTTCTATTATTTTTTCTTTGGGGTGTGGGCTGAGGGGAGAGGTTAAGAGGGGAGATTGAGAATGGGAAAGAGGACGAAGAGGGAGGAAGAGAGGGAGGGAGAAGGAGAAGGAGGAGGAGGAGGAGGAGGGAGGTAGGGGAGACGGAGGAAGGGAGGACGAAGAGGAAGGGAGGGAGGGAGGACATGGAGGAAGGGAGGAAGGAGGGAGGAAGGAGGGAAGAAAAGGGGAAGAGGTGGAAGGGAACAAGAAGAGGAAAAGAGGAGCGATGAGGAGGAGGAGGAAGAGAAAGGGGAGGAGGAAGAGAAAGGGGAGGAGGAAAAGAAGGGGGGAGGAATTATAGGAGGAGTAGAAGGAGGGAGGAACGCTTAGAAAGAAGAGGGAGAGGGAGAAAAAGAAGAGGAGGCGGGATGAGGAAGAGGAGCGAGGAGGAAAGAGGAGGAGAGGTCGAAGTTGATGAGAGGAGCGCGGCTTGTGGATGCGATGGTTCCCAAAGAGTCCTGTTTGGCAGAAGCGAGCGAGCGAGAAAGGGGAGGAGGGTCCACCAATATTTGGTAAAGAAGGGCGGTGGGGAAGTGGGGGGAGGTGGGGAGGTGGAGAAATCAGGAGGAAGACCACTGGATGGCGAAGAATGTAAATAAATAAATAAGTAAATAAATCAAAATAATAAATAAAATAAATGATTACTTGAAATACGGCCAACACAGACAGAAGACAATATATATATATATATATATATATATATATATATATATATATATACACATATATATACATATATATACATACATATATATATATATACATATATATATACATACATATATATACTATATATATATATATATATATATATATATATATATATAAACGAAAAAATGAAAAGAGGAGAAAGACGAAATGAAGGAAGATAAGGACAGGAAGAACGAAAGAGAAAGGAAAGAGAAACTACAAAAGTAAATAAATAAATAAGTAAATAAAACGCTGAAAGAGGTAAGGCAGAAAGGAATAATCAAAGAAAAAGAAAGGATAAAAAGTTAACTTGAGAGAAAACAGAGAGAGAGAGAGAAATTTCAAGCTATGACTAAGATGCCCTCGGGCAACCCGCTTGTGTCAGTCGGACTCCCTCGCGCGCGCGCACGCACACACGCAAGGCTTATTTGGATAAGGAAGAAGACGGAGGACAAGGGGAAGGGAAGGAAAGGGAGGAAGGACGGAAGGAGGAGAAGGCAAGAAAATATAGGGAGGAAAGAGGAGAGGAGAGGAGGCAAGGGAGGAAAAGGAGGTGAAAGAGGAAGAGGAAATAGAAGAGAAGAGAGGAAGAGGAGAAGGGAAAATGAGAAAATTAGTAAAGGGAAGAGGAGGAAGAGGTGGAATAGAAGAGGAGGGGGAGGAGGAGAAGGAGGAGGAAGAGGAGGAGGAAGAGAGTGAAGATGAGTAGGAGAGAGAGAACCTAAAGGAGAGAGAGAAAGAGAAGAAACTCTGTGCACATATGAGAGGAGCAGTGATGGTGATAGTAGAGTGCTGGTGATAGTGACGGTGATAGTGCTGGTGATAGTAGTGTTGGTGATAGTGACGGTGATAGTAGAGTGCTGTTGATAGTGATGATGACGATGGTAACTGATGATATTAGTAATGGTGACAGTAATGAAGTCGGTGGTGATAGTGATAGTAGTGATAGTGATTTCTGTCACCTTAGAATAAGGCAAAGATTGTGATAAATGCGAGTTAATGATAGTAATCCGCACCATCTGACTGGTGTTAAGCATCCTTGCAACACGAAAAATAACACCACTAAATGTGACGACACAAGAATGTCGTGGGTGATTCACCATGGTCTTGGATCACGTGTTGGACTCGTGATTGACAGCTATTTCCCTCCCGGAAGAGCTCAGAGCTCATCTATGCTGTGACCTTACAACGCACACACACCCAACTCCTCGCCCACGAGGGTTTGAGTAACGACTCGCAGCGCAGGGATACTGTAATTATTTCTACCCTGGCCGGGATTCGAACCTGGACCGCCGTGGTGGCGACCGCAGACGCTACCACTGCGCCATGCGAATGTGCGTGCGTGCGTGCGTGTGTGTGTGTGTGTGTGTGTGTGTGTGTGTGTGTGTGTGTGTGTGTGTGTGTGTGTGTGTGTGTGTGTGTGTGTGCGTGTAAGCGCAAACCTGGTACATCTCGACCCTCTTCTTGTCGAGGCCTAAGGACTTTGGGAGAATCGGTTTTACCAGGAATGGTCCTATCAGCTGATAGCTTTATTTGTCACCTTAAGTGCAGGAGAGCCCAGCTGGTGTCCTTATGGGCCTTTCGTTCAAATGTGGAACTTTAACCCACCTCGTTCTCCCCCCTTATCCCCCTCCCTCCCCCCTTACCCCCGTCCTTCTCCACCTTACCTCCCTCCCTCCCCCCTTTACCCCGTCCCTCTCCCACCCCCATTACCCCTCTCCCTCCCCTTACCCCCCTCGCTCTCCCCCTTACCTCCCTCCCTCTCCCCCTTACCACCCTCCCTCTCCCCCTTACCACCCTCCCCTTTACCCCGTCCCTCTCCCACCCTCCTTACCCCCTCCCTCCCTCTCCCCCTTACCAACCCACCCTCCCTCTCCCACTTACCACCTTTTTCCCTCCCTCTTCCCCTTACCGTCTCTCTCTCTCTCTGTGTCTCGCTGCTTAGAGATAATTCCCTTCGACTGAATAAAATCGCCCGACGGCAAAGGTTTAGCCATCATAGTGTTGTTGTCATGGACTTCTTGACCAGCGCTTCTCTCCACTCAGGCAATCTCGTGGCGCCGTTGTCTTGTCATATTTCATATGTTGGTTTAATTTGTCTAATAATTATTATGACTCTGTTTCCAAGGGCAATAATGGGTAATAGTAACTGCATTACCCTTGGAAATGGACGAGTCAATATGGACGATTTGCGAGAAAAAAAAAAAAAAAAAAAAAAAAAAATAAATATATATATATATATATATATATATATATATATATATATGTATATATATAATATATATATATGATATATATATATATATATATATATATATATATATATATATATATATATATATATCACCAATAAAAATACAATTAAAACAAAATAAAATATAATAAAGTAAAGGAATAAATAAGACCAATACAAACTCAACGTCAAAGAAGAAAAAAAAAGTGAGTCTGAACTTTGAACTCCGACGGTACATAAGGAGGAGGTGTGACTAAAAGCATGAGCGCAAAAGGTGCTTTAGGTGCCCCCACCTCCAGGCGAGGGGGGAGGGGGGCCCTCGGCGGCTGGGGGGACGGGAGAAGGGGGGGGGGTTGGATCCTTCCTTATCCGCGTACGCCCTGGATATCTCTTCAAACAATCTCTATCACCCCATTCTCTCTCTCTCCCTTTACCCCTCTCTCTTTTTCCGTTTATCCTGTCTCTCTCTCTTCCCTTTACCCTTTCTCTCTCTCTCTCTCTCTCTCTCTCTCTCTCTCTCCCTTTACCCTTCTCTCTCCCTTCATCCCCCTCTCCCTCCCCTTTACCCTCTCTCTCTTCTCCTTTACCGTCTCTCTCTCCCTTTACCCCCTCTCTCCCCCCTTTACTCTCTCTCTCTCTTTACTCTCTCTTTACCTCTCTCTCCTATTTCCATCCGTTACTCAACGTATCTTTTTCTTTTAATCCCACTCTTTTTATCTCTCTCTACCCTTGTCTCTCTTTCTCTATCCCCCTTCTTCCTCTCCCTCTCAATCTTCCTCCCACTCTACTTTTCTCTCTCTCTATCCCTTTCTCGTATCCCCCTTTTTTTCCTTCTCAATCTTCTTCCCCCCCTCTCTCTCTCTCTCTCTCTCGATCCCTTTCTTTCTGTTCCTCTCAATCTTCTTCCCACTCTACTTCTCCCTCTCTCTCTCTCTCTCTCTCTCTCTCTCTCTCTCTCTCTCTCTCTATCCCTTTCTGTTCCTCTCAATCTTCTCCCCACTCTACCCCTCTCTCTATTTCTCTCCCTTTCCCAAATCTCCCCACTCTCTCTCTCCCTCCGCCTTTCTCCCTCTCACTACCTCTCCCCTTCCCAACCCCATCCCTTTCCCCCTATCCTCTCCCCTCTTTCTCACTTTAATTTAACCTTTGCAGCACATGGCCACACAAGTCCTCAACCTTTAGGGTGTCTCCCTCTACCTCCTCTTTTTGCCTCCCCCTTCCCCCCTTCCCCCCCTTTACGCCCACGTCCCCTTCCACCCTTCCCTCTATGGCCCGCTCTGCCCTGAGCACCTGGGGACTGAAATTCGTTACGCGCACCTGCTGCCAAGCCAGTTGGAACAAGGTCATTGGTAAAGGTCAGTGGGCAAGGTCAATGATGAAGGTCAAGTAGGAATATGGTCATGTGGGATCAAGGTCAAATGGCGTCAAGTGGGCAAGGTCAATTATCAAGGATAAACGATCAAGGTCAAATAGGCGTTGTAAAAATAAATATACAAATAAATGACTAAATAATAACCAAATAAATCAAATAAGTACAATAAATATATAAGTAAAACAATAAATTTTCACCACATAACATAAGCCACATTGACAAAGTCGGGTTGGTATGTGCTCTTCCTTACTATTGTAATTTTCAATTTCAAAAATAATATATTCAGTATCTAATATTTTTGCACCAATATCAATATATTTTGTCGTTTATCTTTTATTGTCCTTCACTATACGTATATCCCACTGGATACACAAAAGATGACCAAACGGCTGGCGGGTCAAAACGGAAATAACGGTCAAAACGGAAATAACGGTAATAACGGAAATAACCGCCATAACTGTTTTTAACGAACTCGCGGGAGGGAAACTTTTCGGTCGTTTCTGTGGACGTTGAGCAGCTGACGACGCCGCACCGGTCACGCGAACGTGCTCGGCCACTGCGGGCTCGGGGTGTCCTCTAACAAGCGTTAAACCTGCGAATCAGTACTGCAGGTCACAAATAAAGAACATACGTGGTTTTAGAAGTTGTCTTCTTCTGTTCTTCATCATGTTCTTTCGTGAACAGTTGTCTATGAACATTACAATACCTATTTTTTTATTCATTCACTTATCTATTTATCTATTTCTTTATGGTATAGCGAATGTATTTGTCTATTTTTCAATAGCGGTATATATATATATATATATATATATATATATATATATATATATATATATATATATATATATATATATATTGTTGTGTTAATTTTAAGTGGCTGAAAAACCGCAGACCCACAGTAGGTCACAACGGTCCTCTGGGTCTTTGTTGTCAAACTAATAATAATAATAATAATAAAATAAAATAAATAAATATCCAAGTTGAGACTTAAGAACCCCAATCTAGACTATTCAATATCCTAATTGTGATGATTATATATCCGAAACCAGACTTAAAATATCCCATTCGAGATTGTTCAATATCCGAAAAGACAAATCGCTCAAATGAGATTCAAACACCCCAATTGTGAAAGCTGAATATCCCAAAATAAAACAAATATCCCCATCGAAAAGGAGAGACAACTAAATATCCCAAACGAGTCGGTTCAATGTCCCAAACACATCCAAATTAAGATCTAAATGCCCCTAATTTTGTTAAGGCAATTTCATTTAGACGAAAAATACCCCAAACTCTACAAAGATTTAGCGGCCCAGCATTATAAATAAATAAATAACAAATAAATAAAGTAAAAACACAATGTGTACATGGTATCTGAATTAAGTCACTTCAGGGCAGTTTCAGAAAGCTGAAACTTCAGCCGAGACCACCCTGACCTGACATGACCTGACTAACGATCTCTCTCTCTCTCTCTCTCTCTCTCTCTCTCTCTTTGCTAACTTACTAGATTTTATTCAAGCGATTTTATTCAATTGTGAGAGGAGTGGAGGGGAGGGGAGGGGAGGGAATGATGTTCTTGAACTCCTATGATGAGATGTGGTTCCTAACTTACACGTCCAGATGGCGTGGCGAGGGGGGGAGGGAGTGTGTGGGGTTGAGGGGACAAAGCACTCTGAGCCCAATTATCTCGTTGAGGTCATCGTGGCACTTGCCCCCTGGCACTCATGAGTGCCATTTATAAATTATGCGACCTCCCCCCCCCCCCACTCAAAAAAAAAAAAAAAAAAAAAAAAAGGACATTAAAATAATCAAATAAATCGTATTTTCCCTTGTTCGTGCAACGTCACTGACAGCTGTTTTGTATGTTGCAATCCCGCTTTTATTTTTAACTGTTATGTCATGTGATTTCACGCGGCGTCAGGTCGTCACATGGCGTCACGTCAGCGTCACATGACACGTCAACATGGTGTCACGTCAATATCATATGACTCGTCACGAGGCGTCACGTCAACATCACACAACACGTCACGTGGCGTTACGTCATCACATGACACATCACGAGCGTCACGTGAGCATCACATGGCACGTCACGAGGCGTCACGTCAGCGTCACATGACACGTCACGTGGCGTCATCACATGACGTTGCAAGGCGTCACGTCACCGTCACATGACACGTCACGTGGCGTCACGGTCTCAGGTGTGACATTCACGTTGACATTATTCCAAGGGGGAAGAAGGGGAGAAGGGGGAAAGGATGGGACGGGGTGAGCAGGTCCGTGATGTTTACTATTTGATGACTGCAACTCGGCGCATTCGCGTCTTGCATGACAGAAGCCTCTGATCGATCAGTGTGGCATTCCACTTTTGTCCTCTGGTTTTTACGGAAGACTGAACACATGACGTCTACAGAGAGACAAAGAGAGCGAGACAAAGAGAGAAAGAGGGAGAGAGAGGGAAGGAAGGGGAGATGAGAGAGAAAAAAAGAGGGGAAGAAGGAGGGAGGGAAAGAGAGGGGGAGGAAGAGAGAAAACTTTACAATGCTATACGTCCTGTTACATTTTCTCTCTATATATACAGTCCACAAAAGGTGACGCTAGTGATAGTAACGGTAACGATAACAGTTGCCTAATGGTAACAATGACAGTATCAGTAATAAAAATGGACGGAGTTCATCTACCATTAGAAACATGAGCTACCTACGTCTTCCTTAACATATTGTATTCTGGCTAATGCCGCCAGACGATTTTATTCAACCGAAGGGGAGAGAGGGGTCATTAGCTCAGATCGTTCCGTATACAATTATTATTATTATCATTATTATCATTATTATTATTATTATCATTACTATTTGTTAATTTTCAAAGATTCTGAGAGAACAGAGATGAGAGAGAGAAAAGAGAGAAGAGAGAGAAGAGATAGAGGGAAAAGAGAGAAAAGAGAGAGAGTAATGAGCCTCAAATGGCAACACATGGAAGTGTTGCCATATGAGTGAGTCCTGGTTTTCCCTTAGAGTGAGGCTGCAGTTTCTAGTTTAATCCCCTCTCCTATCGAAGGCATCACACACACACATACATACACACACATACACACACGCGAAAATACACACACACACGTACATCCACACATACACGCACACATATATATACACGCACACATATACATACACATAGATGAACTAAAAAGCCTTACATCAATCAAGAAATAGACTAAATTAGAATAATAAATAAAATCAAGTGAATAAAAATATATATAATAAATAAAATGAGCAAATAAACAACAAAATACAACGACAAAAGAAAAAAATAACAAGTAATCAAAGCGATAATTGATTAAAATACACGAACTGAAATAAAAATTAAATAAAACGAGTGTCAAGACGCCAAACGGTCAAAATTTATCAACATCTTTTTTGTCAAACCCTGTCTACCCCTAAGCATCTTAATACGAGATAGAGAGAGAGAGAGAGAGAGAGAGAGAGAGAGAGAGAGAGAGAGAGATGTAGTTACAGATGAATACTAACGACAGCGCCATTTTCTTTTTATTTTATTTTATTTTTCCTCCGTTATGACGTCATCTCGCCAGGCCCACACTTCTTTGTTGTGGTTGCCTACACGTGTTGCTTGGCGCTTTTTCATCTTCCCTTTTTTATTTTATTTAATTCTTGATTTATTATCCAATCTACTTTATCTCCTTTTTATCTGATTCTATTTCACTTTTTGTTCTTCATTTGTTATCTTAATTTTATTTCAATCTACTTTATCTCCTTTTTATCTGATCTTATTTTAGTTTTTAGTTTCTATTTTTGGAAATATATTCATTTCCATACCCTCCTCAGTGTTCCATTATCTTCATTTACCAATTTATTTCGTTTTTTTTTTCCTTTTCTTTTTTTCATAATCCTTCTTCATTCGAGTCATGTCACACCCGTGACGTCATCCGCCCGTGACGTCATCCAACCGTTCCCCAAACACGTCATCACCCTTTCGCGGACCCTCGGCCTGAGAGCCTTCCCAACCGACCGGGACCCCCACGGGTTCACTGATGAGCTACGTAACAAAATCACCCGTCGGCTCCTGAATCATCTGTACAGTGCGCCAATGCAGGGACGCGGTTGAGGTAAATGATGTCATGGTAAAAATAGAAAAAAATAGATAAATAAATTAAATACAATATATAAATTGATACGTCCTTCCTGACCTGAAAAATATGCTCTAAGTAAACAACTAAATAAATAAGTATATACATAAATTAAAAAAAAATAAATAAATAAAGATAAAAAACATATAAAGGAATAAAAATAAAAATAAAATAATATATAGATAAATAAATAAAAATAGCTAAAAATATATACAGACAATAAACAAATAAATAAATAAAAAATAAATAAAACACTACGTCCATATCTACTGACGTGCGACGTTACTTTGGAGTGCGACTGTACTCCCAATGTTGCAAGTCTGTGTACACTGAGCCCCAACTCCCATTGACAACACACGCCTTCTTCACCGCGGCGGTTGGGGGAGAATTAGCCAGAAACTCGAGACGAGGGCGATGAAGGCGGATGCTCATCCTCAAGGAGGACCTGGAGAGGGACCTCGAGGACGACCTGGGGGATCTCAAGGACGACCTCGAGGTGTCGAGGGGTATCTCAAGTAAGGTTTGAAAAACGTCAACAATATCGAGGACGACCTCCAGTAGGATGTGAGGACCTCGAGGACGATCTCGAATATCTCTGACCTGAAGGAGGACCTCGAGGACGACGTCGAGGACGATTTCGAGGCCGACCTTAAGGAGCTCATGCAGGACCTGAAGACTTTCAAGACCTCTAGGACGACGTCGAGGACGATTTCAAAGCCGACCTTAAGGATGAGGAACTCATGCAGGACCTGAACACTTTCGAGACCTCGAGGACTTCGAGGACGACCTCAAGGACAAGGTCGAAGTGTCGAGAGGAGCACAAGGAAGGTAGTAGCCACGAGAGGATTCTAAGGGAGTCGGGTCAAGTGTGTTGGAAAGGGTGACGATGGCTGGGCGTGCCTACAATGGTGGCAAAGGGAGAGGGAGGGGGAGGTGTTGTCACGGGTGTTAACAGGTGCCAGTAACTAGTTTCGGTAGCAGGCTAGTTTGGCTTGTTAGTTGCTACCTGAGGGGCTAGTTTGATTTTGTCCCAAGAGCTAGTTAGGTTTTCCTAGTTAGGAGATAGTTATGTGCTGCCAATGGGACTAGTTTAGCGTTGGCTAGTTAAGCCTCACCTTTATGGCTAGTTAGGCGTTGGCTCAGACTAGTTTAACTTGTGACTTTATATAAATTATGTGATACGAGTTGAGAATTAGTGAGTATTCTGACAACCGTAAGGGATTGTGACAACAATGTGTATTTTGACACCATCGAGGGTTGGTGGCAGTGGTGGTGAAAATATATGGTGGATATGGTGGCAGAAATGAAGATTATGGTGATGAAGGTGGTGGCAGCCGTCGCTGGGGTGGTGGTTGTGGTGTTGGTGATATTGGCACTGCTGGTGGTAATGGTGATAGTAGTGATGGTAGTGTTAGTCGTGGTAATAGTGATGGTAATGGTATTGGTAGTGACGTTAGTGGTATGGGATGGTAGTGATTCTCATGGTGATATTAATAGTACTGATGGTGTTGGTAGAATGTAGTAGCAGATGGTAGTGGTAGTGACGGAAGTGGTATGGGGTGGTAGTAATTCTCATTGTAATATTAATAGTACTAGTGGTGGTGTTGGTAGAATGTAGTGGTAGATGGTGGTGGTGGTAATGATGGTAGTGTTATTGGTAGTGAAAATAGTGGTATGGGATGGTAGCGATTCTCATGGTGATATTAATAGTACTGATGGTGGTGCTGGTAGAATGTAGTGGTAGTAGTGGTAGTGACGGAAGTGGTATGGGGTGGTAGTAATTCTCATGGTGATATTAATAGTACTGATGGTAGTGTTGGTAGAATGTAGTGATAGATGGTAGTGGTGGTAGTAGTGATGGTAGTGGTAGTGACGGAAGTGGTATGGGATGGTAGTGATTCTCATGGTGATACTAATAGTACTGATGGTAGTGTTGGTAGAATGTAGTGGTAGATGGTGGTGGTGGTAGCAGTGATGGTAGTGGTAGTGACGGAAGTGGTATGGGATGGTAGTGTTTCTCACGGTGATATTGACAGTACTGATGGTGTTGGTAGAATGTAGTGGTAGATGGTAGTGGTGGTAGTAGTGATGGTAGTGGTAGTGGTGACGTCGTTAGTGTTTTGGGATTGTAGTTATTCTCATGATGATATTAATAGTACTGATGGTATTGTTGGTAGGATGTAGTGGTAGATGGTAGTGGTGGTAGTAGTGATGGTAGTGGTAGTGGTGGTGGTAGTGGTACTGGTGACGTTAGTGGTATGGGATGGTAGTGATTCTCATGGTGACATTGATAGTACTGATGGTAGTGTTGGTACAATGTAGTGGTAGATGGTGGTGGTGGTAGTAGTGATTGTAGTGATATTGGTAGTGAAAATAGTGGTATGGGATGGTAGTGATTCTCCTGGTGACGTTAATAGTTCTGATG
>NC_134791.1:10004144-10036644 GCF_046742065.1 Oratosquilla oratoria | reverse complement strand
TTTTTCCCCCTTCCAAAGGGAGGTAGCCAAAAAGGGAAAGGCATAAAAACACTCCCACCCATTTCATCCCTAAATACACTCCACACCCCTCCCACCCTCCCTCTCATCTGAGCACCTCCTGTAATAGAATAGTAATAATAATAATAAAATAACGAGAAGAGACAAGAAAATAATACAAGTAAAAATAATGAAAATAAAATAACGAGAAGAGAACAAGAAAAAAAAAATAAAACGGAGGAAAAAATAGGAAGAGGAAAAAAAAGACGAAGAAAAAAAAAAATCATCCTTCAGCCCACTGCCCTACCCCCAAAAAATAAAAAACAAATAAAATAAAATTATATATATATATATATACATACACACACACACACACACACACACATATATATATATATATATATATATACATACATACATACACAATGTTACCCTTCAAGCTGCTGGCATACTCTATAAATTTTGTTCATTTAAGGATCGAACCCAAAACCAGAGTAGAAACTTGTGGGTAGCGGTAACGGGCACTTGTAAGGCCTGAGGGAGCCGGGACCCCTAAAAAAGGCAGACATGTTCAAATAAGGGACCACGGGCCGGCCGGCAGTACTAAACCACTTAACAGTTAACACGTTAGTGGCGAGGTATTGATTGATTTATCTATTTGTTCATTAATTTATTTTTATTTGTCATTATTTACTTTTGTTGTTGTGGCCGAGTGTATGTTACTAATTATTTATTTTGTTGTTGCTGCTGTACGTGTGTGTTTATCTACTTTTTATTCGTTTGCTTTTATAATAATAATAATAATATACGCGTGTGTAAAGGTTATCGATTTGTCTTTTTCATTCGTTTTTCTCTTTATTTCTGTTCTGAGTCTCTCTCTCTCTCTCATTCTCCTTCTCTCTCTTCATATATCTTATTTTGGCAACATCCTAGCTGCCGTCTTCACATTCAGCTCATCTCCATGAGTTACTTTGAGTAACAATGAGGTTACTCCGAGTAACTTCCTGTTACCCTGGATGTCGCCAGGCGATTTTATCTTCATCTGCGTGGTAACCAGCGCTTCTCTCCTTAAGAACAATATCACCCCCAAGATGTGGTCAAGAGGTCAACCCACAAGATGGACTGGGGGAGGATGGGAGGATGGGGGAGAGAAGTCGAGACAAGGAGTGGGGGGAAGGGGAGGGGAGGGAAGACAAGGAGTGGGGGAAAGGGAGAGGGGTGTTGAGACATGGAGTTCGGTGGGGACAGAGGGAGGGGGGCGAGGAATGGGGGGAAAGGGGTAGGGTGCTGACAAGGATTTGGGGGGAAGAGGGGGGATTTTATCGAGGTGGGGGAAGGGAAGATGGGACGTGGTAGGGGGAGAGGGGGAAAGGGGGAGGTAAGAGGGGAAGGGGAGGAGACCATATGGGGGTAGGTTGGGAGGGGAAGGCTATTTGTGGGATAGGAACAAACCAGCGCTTCTATCCTTAGGGAGTGGAGTCCCAGGGGGTTTGTAAAGGATAGGTTTAAGGAGTCTCGGAGGATCTGGTCCGTAGGGGCGTTTCCAAAGCCACTAAGACATTGAGGAGTGGAAAAGGAGAGGCGGAGAGGGGAGGGGGAGAAAAAATTAGTGGAGTGGAGAGGGAAGAAGATGAGGGGAGAGGATTGGAGGGGAGGGGAGTAGAGGGGAGTATAAGGGAAGAGAGAGAAGAGGAGAGGGAAAGAGAGGGGAGTGGAGGTGGAGAAAGGGGAAGGGAGGGGAGGGGAGTGAAGGGGAGAGAAGGGGAGGGACGGGGAGGGGGGTAAGGGAGTGGAGTGGTGGGGAGGGGAGGGGAGGAGAGGAGGGGAAGGGGAGGCAAATGGGGTATAGGGGAGGGGGAGAGAAGTGGACGGGAGTGGAGAGGGGAGAAGAGGAGGGGAGGAAGGGGAGGGGAGGGGAGGATGGGAAGTGGAGGGGAGGATAGGGAGTGTGGGGAGAGGAGTAGAGTGGAAGGGAGGGGAGAGACGTGGAGAGGAAGGGGAGGTGAGGGGAGGATGGGAAGTGGAGGGGAGGATGGGGAATGTGGGGAGAGGAGTAGAGTGGAGGGGAGGGGAGTGGCGTGGAGAGGATAGAAGAGGAGTGGAGAAAAGTGGTGGGGAGAGAAATGGAGGAGGGTGGACGTAAGGAGAGACCCATAATGACAACCCCCTTCCGTGCCTGATGGTACTTACTCCTTCATTCTGGCCTGCCGTCACACGATTCTATTCATCCCCACCACGACCACGTGTACAGTCTCCCCTCGCCATGCCCTCTCGACTCTCCCCCTACTCCTCCTCCCTTCCCCCAGCTCCGTCTAGCCTCCCCTCGTTCAAACGCGTCTGTCTCCCTTTCCCCTCGCCCAGTGGAGCATGTTAAGCCCACCTCCCCCCCTTCCCCCTTTCCCCCACCCTCCCCCCTTTCCCTCCCATTCCCCTCCTCCTCCTCCCCACCTCCACCTCTGCCTTTGTCTTGGTTTCAATTTTCATCCTTTTCATTTCTCATTTAGCGCCTTCCTCCTCCTCCTCCTCCTCCTCCTCCTCCTCCTCTTCCTCCTCCTCCTCTTCTGTTATATATTCTTCTTCCTCTGCCTTCGACGCCTCTCTTCCTCCTCCTCCTCCCATCTTATCTCTTCTTCTTCCTCTGCCTTCGACGCCTCTATTCTTCTTCTTCTTCTTCTTCCTCCTTCACACTTCACACATGACTCCTCTTCTTCCTCCATTCCTCTCTTCGTACCTCTCCCTTTCTTCCTCTTTTTCCATTTTCTATTTTATCTCGCTCCCTTTAACCTCAATCTCTTTCATCGCCTCCTCCTCCTCCTCCTCCTCTGACTCATCAAGCAACGCAGACCTCCCCTCCCTTCCTCTTCATCGTACTCCCTCTTGTCTTCCTCTTCATTATATAATTCCCCCCCAGGATCTTGTGTCCTATTCTCCCCACTCCCGGAACTTCTCCCCTTTCGATCCAATACATCCGGATCTCCCCCCACTTCCCCTCCCCAAGTCAACCCTCATTTCTTCCACTAACCTCCGCTCATTTCTTCTTCCAGTTCCCCACTCATTTCCCTAAAAAATCTCCCCTCATTTTCTCAACTAGCCTCCCCTCATTTCTCTTCCACACTACCCTCATTTCTTTGTCCCAGTTTCCCCTCACTTCCCTCCCAGTCTATCCTCTCCCTCTTTCCCTTCTACCTCATCTTTTCCCTTTCCCCTCATTTCCCTTCCACACTACCCTCATTTCTTTGTCCATTTTCCCCTCACTTCCCTCACAGTCTATCCTCCCCCTCTTTCCTTTCTACCTCACCTTTTCCCTTTCCCCTCATTTCTCTTCCACATTACCCTCATTTTTTCTCAATTTTCCCCTCACTTCCCTCCCAGTCTATTCTCCCATTCTTTCCCTTCTCACTGACCTTTTCCCTTTCCCCTCAAACTCCCCTCATTTCCCAACAAACGCCTTTTCAATTCCCCACCCCTCTACTTTCCCCTCACCCTCCCCTTATTTCCCCTCAAGTCCCTAAAACACACTTCGCGACCCTTCAATTCTTCTCCTTTTCCCACTAGTTCCCCTCTTCCCTTTCCCCCTAGGTTCCCTCCCCTCAACTACTTTCCCCTCTTTATCTCTCCCCTCACCCCAGAAAACCTCTACACCCTGTCTTCAAGTATCTTGTCCTTTCCCCTCTTCTCTCACCCCACATTCCCCCTCCCTCCTTCGCTTTCCCCTCCCCTTCCCCCCTGAACCTACATACACGAGCCTCCCCCTGATTCCCCTTATCTCCCCTCTCCCTAGCTCACTACCTCCCCCACCAAACCTTCCCCCCACTGTTCCCAAACGAGAAAGCATATCGCCCCAAATTATAGAAAAAATATGAAAATATACATAATGATAAAAATAAATAAATAAGAATTGATAAACAACAAACAAAAATATATAAATAAATAATTTCCTACAGAAAGACAGGATACTGTGGTTAAACACGTTAAACCATATAGTTTAACTTAACCCCCTTCCGTACCGGGTGGTACTCGTCTTCTTACCCTGCCTGCCGCCAGGCTATTTTATTCATCTGTGATACCTAATCCCCACTCGGCAAGGAAGAAGTTAAACTTAACCTGGTTAACCCAATCTCTTTTGCCCGTGTGTCTGCTTCCCCTCCACCAATTCCACCACCACCACCTCCACCACCACCACCTCCACCACCTCCTCCACCACCAACTCCACCTCCTCCACAACCACCTCCATCACCACCACCAACTCCACCTCCTCCACCACCACCTCCTCCACCACCACCACCTCCTCCTCCATCACCACCACTTCCTCCACCACCTACTCACCCCCATCATCACCAACTCCACCACCACCTCCTCCACCAATTCCACCACCACCATAACAACTCCACCACCACCTCCACCAACTCTACCACCACCTCCTCACCCCCACCATCACCAACTCCTCCATCCCCACCACCACCACCATCTCCTCACCCCCACCATCACCAACTTCTCCACCACCACCTCCTCCACCTCCACCAACACCTCCTCCTCCTCTACCACCACCACCCCTATGGACCCTTTACTCATATCTGTCTGTCTGTCTGTCGGTTGGTCGGGACCGTGGGATCTTTTCCCAACGCCTCCCCCTCTCCCCCTCCCACCTCTCCCCTGACACACTCCACTGCACTCCACCTCTCTGCTTCATTTGCATCCACAGACTCCACCACTTCCGGAGACTTCCAGAAGATAAAGAAGTAAACAAATGAAGAAATAATTAGATAAATATATAACAAAAAAAGAGAGAGAGAGAGAGAGAGAGAGAGAGAGAGAGAAAGAGAGTGAGAGAGAGAGAAAAAGAGAGAGAGAGAGAGAGAGAGAGAGAGAGAGAGAGAGAGAGAGAGAGAGAGAGAGAGAGAGAGAGACCTTTGAGAGCATCGACGACGACCCAGAAGCTCATCAATGGGGGCCCAGAGGATCAATTATTGGAAAGAAAAAGAAAAAAGAAAGAAAAAAATCAACTTCACCCTCCACGTAGTTTACTCAATGGAACGATGAGCTATAAATACATAAAAAACAAAGTAAAAAAATAATAATCAGTAAATGAATAAATAAGAGAATAGATTAATACACAATATTGCAAAAATATATGTACACATATATACATACACATAGTATATACATTTGTATGTATACAAGTGTATACACGCATGTGCACACATACATCTACACATCACATAGTATACTCGTATATTTATGCCTATCTATATACCAAAAGCTTCTCCCTAATAAGGGAAGTTGCCAAACACCCATTCCCACCCATTTCACTCCCACCTATTTTCCATCTCCACCCAT
Organism: Oratosquilla oratoria; assembly: GCF_046742065.1. Classification (NCBI taxonomy): domain Eukaryota; kingdom Metazoa; phylum Arthropoda; class Malacostraca; order Stomatopoda; family Squillidae; genus Oratosquilla; species Oratosquilla oratoria. The sequence continues at coordinate 10,031,310 of NC_134791.1, read as the reverse complement.
TTTCCATTCCCACCTATTTTCCACTCCTACCTATTCCACTCCCACCCATCCCACTCCCACCTATTTTCCACTCCTACCTAATCCACTCCCACCCATTCCATTCCCACCTATTTTCCACTCCCACCCATTCCATTCCCACCTATTTTCCACTCCCACCCATTCCGCTCCCACCCATCCCACTCCCTATACGTAGGTATGATATAGAACTCGACACGACACAAACAAGGACATCAAAGAAAGACACAACAAAGAAAAGATCGAAACACAAATCATGCAATAAGAGCATTAACCCTTCAAAACTAAAATAATAATAATAATAATAATAATAATAATAATAATAAGTAATTAAAATATATTTATATAAAATTAAATATGCTCATTAGCTCTTAAGAATGCACAAGTAAACAATGGGACACTCCACGAACGGGAATCCCTCAAGTCACAAGGCACAATTTGACAAAAGCACATTTTCACAGAGCCACATTTTCACAAAGGGACATTTTCGCAAAGGCACATTTTCGCAAAGGCACATTTTCACAAATGCACATTTTCACAAAGACACGTTTTCAGAAAGGCACATTTTCACAACGGCACGTTTTCAGAAAGGCACATTTTCACAAAGGGACATTTTCGTAAAGGCACATTTTCACAACGGCACATTTTTACAAAGGCACATTTTCACAACGGCACATTTTCACAAAGGCACATTTTCACAAAGGGACATTTTTCACAAGGCACATTTTCACAAAGGGACATTTTCGCAACGGCACATTTTCGCGACGGCACATTTTCACAGCGGCACGTTTTTACAAAGGCAGTATAGTGTTACTAGCTTCACGGCCGAGCAATCGTATCAAATACGTTCTTCAAGTCTTCGAAATGTCTTAGAAACGGTGAAACACCCCCCCACCAGGACAAACTGCATCAAGAGAAATAAGCTCAGAGATCTTGAAACACACACACACACATATGGGCTCTTGAGCTCTCTTCCGGGAGGGAAATAGCTGTCGATCACGAGTCCAACACGTGATCCAAGACCATGGTGAATCACACAAACCACACACACACATACAATAGTATGAAAAATGAATAATGAAATAAAATAATTTAAAATAGATTAATAAAAAATACACACTAATAGATTATATCATCTATATGCATTTATATTCTGTAGAGAGAAATACATACAGACCACTCCCCCTCGCTCCCTCCCTCACCACAATTCGCCCCTTCCGGCTGAATAAAATAAATGTAAATTCGTCCCTTTCGTGGGGCGAGGCCCCCCAATTGGTTTTCACCCAATTAACGCCAGACTATTTTATCCATCTAAGGGAGGGGCTGAGGGGCAAGGGGCATCCCATATATTCACTTCGTTTATACGAGGAAATTAATAAATAATAATATCACTAATAGCAGACAAAAATAAAAACAAACATATAAATGCACAAAAAAGGGATAATGGCACGTGAACATATAAAGAAGATTAAAAAGGTCCAACCCAAGAAGATCGACCCAGGGCAAAGGTGTCGGCCTCGTTCGCTCGCTAGCAGCTAATCGCCTCCTGGCGTAAGCCGCCACTCACTCGCAACGTTCTTTTTCCCTCTTCCTGTTGAACGCAAATCACAAAAAAAAAAAAAAAAAAAAATCCACCCAAGGTCTTCCCGACAGCCATCCATCATCCCCAGCATCCACGTTTCATCCATATTTTGTCACAGTAGCAACTTCGTAGAAATAATTTATAATTTCTTTATGGGGGGGAGGGAGAGAAGGGATTGAGGGAGAGGGGGGAGATATAATTGTTTTATCCTTGATCTTTTTTCAAAACCTTTCCTCTTACCTCCTATTTGATAATATGGTGTTAATGAAGCTGATACATACGTATATATATATATATATATATATATATATATATATATAATGTATATATGCATGAGAAATCACATGAACTCGTGACTCTAAATATACAGAAAATATACCAAGGAAAATAATAGAATTATGACCGTGCGCTTTCATCTATTTAAACCCTCAGATGTCTAAATAGACGAAAGCGCTCGGTCATCAATTTATTATTTTCCTTGGTGGTTTTTCTGTATATATATATATATATATAAATTTTTTTGCTTCCCCTAACACTACGAGTTCAGGAGCCTCGCCCAAGCCATTTCCTGTTTGGGTGTAATTACTACTTCGCCCAGCGCTGCCATTGCTACTCCTCCAGCAGATCCTTGACATCCCAAGGCTGAGCGACTACCGCCACGCCCTACCAACGTCTCCTGCCTAAGTACGTTCCCTCCCTTCATCCGGAGGCACAGTCCTCTGTATATCTTAAATATTCTCCTTATTTTATATTAATCATTTATTATCTTTATCTATTCATTTATGTATCTGTCAATTTTCTTTTATATTTTTTCATTAAATTCTTATTTTTTTCTTTCTATTTTATGTTTACTAACATTCACTTCCTTTCCTGTTTGTTCTGTGTCCTCTTTGTTGGTCAATTTATAATTTAATTTTGTCTTTATGTACACATTTATATGATATCTAGTTCTTTTTTAGCTTTCAAATTTCACAACTTCAAATTTGTCAAAATTAATTTCCTCAAACTTCCAAATTAAGACTACTAGAATCTTAAAAAAATACTTGTAAATTTTTCAGGAAATATATATTTTGTTACACACATATGCACACACACACACACACGCGCGCGCGCGTGCACGCACATATATAAAATAGAATACAAATTAATAAAGTGCAACATCGCACTGTTAATAAGAATTGTCGGACTGCACTCTTTCTATAACACTAGATGTTTCGCAAACTCAAAACATATGAAAAACACAAAACACATCCACGACCCATGCTGCAGGGACAAACACACTAAAATAACTCTTATTCCATGGCTCCATAAGAGCCACAATCCTATACAACACGTCTACTCTCGGCGTGAGAGTGTCGAGTGCCCCAATGACCTTGTCTCAGGTCACGGGGAAGCCTCCGACCCTCCACGTGATGACATTGTGGTGCCAAACAGGCCTAAACGTGGCATCTGGGACGCCTCTCCTTGTACGGTGCCAATAGCTTTGTTTGGTAATATATATATATATATATATATATTTATCAATAAACAAATAAATAAATTTAAATGAAAATATGCGAGAAAACATTTGTGTATACGTGTTTATCTCAATGATGATAAACAAATAAATAAAATAAGAAATAAATTAAAAATAATTACTTATGTTTTCATGTACAGTGGTAATAAACAAAGAAATAGAGATAGAGGGATAGATAAAGAGAGAAGGAAGATAGAGAGATGCACGAATATGTATGTGTGTGTGTGTGTGTGTGTGTGTGTGTGTGTGTGTGTGTGTGTGTGTGTGTGTGTGTGTGTGTGTGTGTGAGAGTGTATATATATATATATATATATATATATATATATATATATATATATGTGTGTGTGTGTGTGTGTGTGTGTGTGTGTGTGTGTATGCGTGTGTCTGCACGCGCGTGCCTGTGTAACATGACAATAGCACAAACAGAAAACAAATATCGCTCTAGTCTCAATTCGTGTACTTTACGACACGCCTGTCACACTGTGTCCTAACCGTGACTCAAGAGCTACAAGTGACACAGGGACTCGCTCGCGTGTCACTTCTGCCACGTGGGTCCTCACTGACGTGACATCGGGTAACCACGTGGGCCAGCGAACCGGCTAACGCAAACTTAAATGATCTTTTCATAAGTCTATAAGCTATCTTCAGATTTAGATTTATTATTTTTATTTCAGAATACAATCATTTTACAAGCAATTCAAGCCAATAACCAGAACAAATGACGCTATCAACAAATATAAAAATATAGACTGAGTCACAGGTAAGAATATAATATATTACGGATTACTAAAACAATAATAATTAAATAAAAAAAATATTATTCCAGTTGAGGTCCCTTATCTTAGTTCTTAACTGAGGACAGTATTAAAACACGCGCGGGCGCGTTTACACACACACACACAGAATCCCTTCAGTAAAAAAAAAAAAAAAAAAAAAAAAAAAAAAAAAAAAAAAAATAATAATAATAATAATAATTGAGTAGGCTAGCCTATAGCAAAGGCCTACACTGTGGGGGAAAACCCACGTGTGTCACGTCACAGTGCGACCCCAGCATGACCCCCCTCCCCCCCATCCTCCTCCAGGCGTCACGTCGTGCCCTTAATCATCCCACCGGGCCTTTCTGGGTAGAACACGTGTCGGGTGGAAAACACAACACTGAACGGCGTTATTAATAGTTCGGAGGGGGGAGGGGGAGGGGGGAGGAATGGGGGGATGGGGGTGCCTGGGAGCATGCGAACGCGAGAGGAGGAGGAGGAGGAAGGGCAGGAGGAGGAAGAATAAGAGGAAAAGGAGGAAGAAAAAGGGGAAGAGGAGGAACAAGAGGAAGAGGAAGAAAAAAGAGAAGGGAAGAGGAAGAGGAGGAAGAGGGGGGAGAAGGACTAAGAGGGACGAGGGGAGAAGGAAGAGGAGGAAAAAAGGAAGATAATGAAGAAGAGAAGGACGAGTGAAGAAGGAATAGGAGAAGGTGGAAGAGGGAGAAAGGCGCGGGAAGAAGGAAGAGGAGGAAGTGGAAGAGGAGGGAGGAGGACGAGTGAAGAAGGAAGAGGAGGAGGAAAGACGAGGGAAAAGGGAAGAGGAGGAGAAGGAAAAGGAGGAAGGGGGAAAGAAGGAGATGGAAGAGGAGGACGATAATGAACACGAGTAGAACGAAAAAGGGGAGGGGGAGGAGGAGGAGGAGGAGGAGGAGGAGGAGGAGGAGAAGGGGAGGAGGAGGAACAGGAGGAGGAAATTAAGGGGAGAAAGCTTACAAAGAGGAAGAAAAGTACAAAGAGTAAGAGAAAGAGTATCAAGAGACGGAAAAGAAGACAAAAACGAGGAGGAAGGGGAGGAAGGGGAGGAAGGGGAGAAAGAGAGAGAGAGAGAGAGAGAGAGAGAGAGAGAGAGAGAGAGAGAGAGAGAGAGAGAGAGAGAGAGAGAGAGAGAGAGAGAGAGAGAGAGAGATTTTCTGGGGTATTACAAGTTAGAGTGGGAGAACTAGGGTGTAGTAAAATGGGTGGATCCCAGAATGGGAGGTACGGCCGGGTGGGAGCGGGGGAGGGAATGAGGGAGTGAGGGAGGAAGGAGGGAGGGTGGGAGGAAGAGCCTGGGGCCCTGTCGAGGTGCGGCGCTGGGAAGGGGAATGGGGGGGCTGGGGGGAACGGGGTGAGGATGGGAACAGCCAGCGGTGACGGAATTACAAGAAGCACAGGGCGGATGCACGGGACAGTGGGAATATAGGACCACAGGGCACGCAACTTGGTGGGGGGGGGAGAGGGGGAGAGGTAAGTGGAGGAGGGGGAGACGGTGGAGAGGTAGGTGGAGGAGGGGGAGAGGTAGGTGGAGAAGGGGGAGAGGTAGGTGGAGGAGGGGGAGAGGTAGGTGGAGAAGGGGGAGAGGTAGGTGAAGGAGGGGGAGAGGTAGGTGGAGGAGGGGGAGACGGGGAGGAGGGGAGACGGGGAGGAGGGGGAGACGGGGGAGGGGTAGGTGGAGAGGGGGAGACGGGGAGGGGGAGGAGGAGAAAGGAAGGAGGGAGGAAGGGGAGAAAGGAGGGGTAAGGTAATGGAGGAAAGGGGAGAAGTAAAAGGGGAATGGGGGATGAGGAGAAAAGAAAGGGGGAGGGGGAGAAGGGGGAGAAGGGGAAGGGGAGAAGGAGAGGTGGAGAAAGGAGGGGTAACGGATCGGAGGAAGAGAAGGGGAAAAAGGGGGAAGAGGGGGGAAGAGGGGAAGAGAAGGGGAAAAAAGGGATAAGGGAGAGGGAGGAGTGGGGGTAGTGGAGTACTAGGTGGGCAGTATCGACACATGTACGTACTTTCCCGCACACATATACGCACACGAAAACACACACAAACACACACACATCAATGTTGATGACCTTCCAAGGATATACAACCAAAAGACCATTTGGTCCATTGCGTGGGCAAGGAGGGGGAGAGAGGAGGAGGGGGAGACATCATCTCCCTCTCCCACCCCCTCCAGCGCCATCCTCCCTCCCCCCCCCTCGACCTCCCGACGAAGACGAAGGCGAAGACGAAGTCTGAATAGAAAGGACACTGTCAACGGGAAGGAACAATGGAGGTCCCTCTCTGGGTGGCCCCCCCTCCAAAAAGAGAAAGAGAGGGACCCAGAGACGGAGATGAAAGAGGAAAGAGAGGAAGATAAAAAGAGTGAGGGGGAGAGGTGGAAGGGGGGGAGAGTGGAATGCGAAGAAAGACAAAAGGTTCTTCCACTCGGAGGATGGGGAGGGGACCTGTTGTGGTAGTAGTGATGGTGGTATGGGAGTTAGTACAGGTGGTAGGGGATAATGGTGGTAATAAAATCCAGTAATGATGGTTGTAATGATAGCAGTGGAAGGTGGTGGTAGAGGTGATAGTGGTGGTGGTAGTGGTGGTAGTGTTGAGGGATGGGGGAGGGAAGAAGGAGGGGACCTAAATAAACTGTACAGTCGCCAACACATATATACGTGTGACAAAGTGGGTTTCTATACAAGAACACTTGTATAGAGCATTCAGCGTTTCCACGCTGTTGATCTTCTAAAGACGAGATTAAAGGTGGTATTCTGAAAAAAATTCTTTCCTTATATAAAGCTTATATAAATCTTGGAAGGGAAAGATTTATATAAGGAAATAATTTTCCTTAGAATATCATTATAAGAATCTTACGGTGGTATTCTTAAAAAATTATTTCCTTATATAAATCCTTGGAAGGGAAAGATTTTTTTAGAATACCACCGTAAGAATCTTAGGTAGTTTTCTTAAAAAATTCTTTCCTTACATAAATCTTTCCCTTCCGAGGATTTATATAAGATTTATATAAGGAAATAATATTTTTTTTTTTTTTTTTTTTTTTTTAAAGAATACCACTGTAAGCACTTCTATACCGGGTGGGCCATTTCCTTACTTTTCTTTATGTCGCCAGACCATTCTATTCGTCTCTTCTGGATCTTCCCTTATTTAGTGAAGGGGATTCGCCATCTCGATGGGGGGAAGGGAGGGAAGGAGAAATGGAAGAAAGGAGAGAGAAGAAGAGAGAAGAAGCGAGGTGAGAGAGGAGAGACGGGAGGAGAGCGAGTGAGACTGATAGAGGAGAGAGAGAGAGAGAGGCAAGGCAAAGAGAGAGGAAGAGAAGAATGGGAGGATGAGAAGGACGAAAGAGAGGGAGGGACGTGGGAGGACGGAAGGGGAGAGAAAAATAGGACAATGGGAGAGAAAAAGAAACAAAGAGAGGAAAACGAAAACGAGGAGGGGGAAGGGAAGGGAAGGGAAGAGAGAGAGAGAAGAGAGAGAGAGAGAGAGAGAGAGAGAGAGAGAGAGAGAGAGAGAGAGAGAGAGAGAGAGAGAGAGAGAGAGAGAGAGAGAGAGAGAGAAGGAGATGAGGAAGAAAACGAGAAGGAGGAGGGGGAGGGAAGACTGAGACAGAAATAAAAAAGGACAGGGAAGAAAGACAAACGGAGGAAGAATCCGAGAGGGGGAGGAGAGGAAGGAGGACGGGAAGGGAGGAATGGGGGGAGGAAGGGGAAGAAGAAGGAGGAAGAGAAGGAGGAAGAGAAAGAGGAGGGGGGAGGGAAAACAAGAGAAAAAAAGGACAGGAAAGAAAGAGAAACGGAAGAACAATCCAAGAGGGGGAGGAGAGGAAGGGGAAGGAGGAAGGGAGGAAGGGAGGGAGTGAGGGAGGAAGGGGAAGGCATTCCTCCTCAGGAGGGTCTCCGGTAAGGCGGATGTGTTCATAAAGACTTCCGGGTCTCGTCAGACCGAAATTGCTTTCCCATCACAAATTAGTACTCTGGGAGAGTCCGCGGACGACGCGGGGCGAAGAAGAAGAAGAAGAAACACAACACAAATGTGGTGTACAAAGATGACGCTGATGAAAGCAGATACACAATAGAAATGTGGTACATGAATTATACGAGGAAAGAAGATAAACAACACACATGTGGTGGACAAAGAAGACGCTAAAGAAAGCAGAAACGCAATAGAAAAATTAAAATAATAAATAATAATAAATAACAATAAATGAATAATAAAGAATAAAACATAATAAACGAAAAAAGAAAGATATGGAACACAAACATGGTGGACAAAGACGCTGAAGAAAGCAGAAACACAACAGAAAAATGAAAATAATAAATAATAACAATAAATAAAGAATAAAACATAATAAACGAAAAAAGAAAGATATGAACACAAATGAGGTGGACAAAGATGGCGCTGGCGAAGAAGACGAAAAAACAAAACAGAAATGTGGACAAAGATGGCGCTGGGGTAAGAAGAAACAACATACAAGTGGAGTACAAAGATGAAACAAAGAAAAAACAAAAGAAACGTGGTTCAAAGATTACCTATACGGATACACACACGTCATTCATACCACACATACGCACCCACATGGAAGCACGGGGAGACACACACACAAACACACACACACACACACACACACACACGTCATTTATAACACATATGTGCCAACATGGAAGCACAGGGAGACACACACACACACACACACACACACACACACACACACACACACGAAGCAGGATATAGTGGGAAATAACAGGCGAGGGAAAATGAGCGTGGGAGGTCGGCGGTAGAGTAACGGTGCGTAAGAGAAATGACAAAAGAGAAACAAACGAGTAAGTGGAGAAAGAGATTGAGGGAAATGAAAAGCGGAGGAAATTGGGAGGTGCGAGGAGGAAAAGGAAATGCTCATCCGAGACGCGTCATTGTGAGCTAACAGAGTACGAGTTGATTGATACGCCACGAAGAACAGTAAAGTAACCTGGAAGGCGGCGAGGAAAATGGCCCACTTCCTCGGCGTTACCATGGAGGCTGGATACTCCGTCGTGGGAGGGGAGAGGAGAGGAAGGGAGAAAGAAGAGAGAAGAGAGACGTGAGTAGAGAGAAGAGGAAAGGAAGAGAAGAGAGGGGAAAGGAAGAGAGGAGATGGGAGGAGAGAAAGGGAGAGAGAAGAGAAGAGAGAAGAGAGAAGGGGAGGGGAAGAAAGAGGAGAAGCGAGGGGACAGGAATAGAGGAGAGGAAGGAAGGGAGACAGAAGAGAAGAGAGAAAGGGAGAGGAAGAAAGAGAAGAGAGGGGAAAGGAAGAGAGGAGATGAGAGGAGGGGAAAAGAGGGAAGGGGAGAGGCGGGGAGAGGAAGAAAGAAGAGAAGAGAGGATATGGAAGAGGAAGAGAGGAGAAGAGAGGAGAGAGGTAAAAAAGAGAGGAGGACACGAAGAAAGAGCAATAAAAGAGAGAAGGAATGACAAGCGGAGAGGCAATTGGAGGGGCAGGAAAGGGAGACGACAGGAGAGAGGAGAGAGAGATGGAGAGGTAGATTGAGAGGGAGGGGAAACGAGAAGAGAGCGGGAAAAGAGAGGGAAAAGAGAGGAAGAGGAAGATACAGAAGAGTAGTAGTGATGGGGATCTCGATGCTAGAGTAGGGGATGAGCCAATAAATTGAGTAGAACAAGAATTTTTAAACTCCAGGAAAAAATAATTGTGGAGAGTTGATGTTGTAAAAGAGTCGAGAACGTAATTTGATGATAGGAAACACAGTGTTTAAGAAGAGAGTTAACCATAAGTATAATATTAATAATAATATCAATAACGATAGTAATAATGATAATATTAAACTTTTGCGAGCATTGTACTTTTAGGTATTTATATGCCGCACTGTATAGAGGTTAACTTTTAGTTATTCCCTATAATCACCCAGTAATAAAAAAATTGACTCCACATATACATATATATATATATATATATATATATATATATATATATATTGCGAGGAGTCATTCCTATCTTCTATAATGGTACAATAATTGAGCATAACAATTACAGCTGTTCCAGTGGAGATTTCACAGCGTTTCTCGATTCGCACCCACTACTACTACTACTACTACTACTACTAGTACTGCTACTACAAAAACAAATAAATAAAAAATAAAATAAAATAAATATCCCTTTCTCAACGCTTCCCTGTTTCTCCCAAGGAAGAGCTAGAACAAGAAGAATGGCGTCAAAAATAGTACTCAAATAAATAGATGAATTAGAAATATAGAAGAAGAAAAAAATCCTTTTACGTCTGACTATTTCTCCCCCAACCCCCCCCCCCCCCAAAAAAAAAAAAAAAAAGCCTGGGAAGAGTTTGCGAATGACCAACCACAGGACCACCTCAACCTGTTCCACATTCGGCACGAAACCGCCGCAGACAGACGACCCCCCCCGACGCGCGAGCTCCTCCTGCAGAAGACGTGGCCGATGTCCAGGAACTGCCCTACTGCCCTATTCCTCCTTCGTCCGTCCCGTTCCTTGACCAGATGACCACCACACGTCCTCCTCCTCCTCCTCCTCTTTTTCACCTCTTCCTCCTCCTCCTTTTCTTTTTCACCTCCTCTTCCTTTTCTTTTCTTTTCACCTCCTCCTCCTCCTCCTTTTCTTTTCACGTCCTCCTCCCCCTTTTCTTGTTCACCTCCTCCTCCTTTTCTTAATTCATCTCCTCCTCCTCCTCCTCCTCCTTTTCTTTCCTTTTTCACCTCCTCCTTTTTTTCATCCACCTCCTCTTCTTCATTCACCTCCTCCTTCATTCACCTCTTCTTCATTCACCTCCTCCTCCTTTTCTTTATTCACCTTCGTCTTCTTCTTCCTCCTCCGTTCCGTTCCCTGACCATATGACCACCACATGTCCCCCTCCACCTTCTCTTCCAAGTCCTCCTCTTTTTCTTCTTCTTTCACATCCTCCTCCTCTAACTCCACCTCCTCCTCCTCCATCTAGACATTTTCTTTCACCTCCTCCTCTTCCCTCTCTACCTTCTCCTTTTCTTCTTTCACCTCCTCCTCTTCCCTCTCAACCTCGTTTTCTTCTTCCATCTCCTCCCTTTCCCTCTCCACCTCCTCCTTTTCTTCTTCCACCTCCTCCTCTTCCCTCTCTAACTCCTCATTTTCTTCTTTCACCTCCTCTTCCACTTCCATCTCCTTTTTCACCTCCTACTCCTCCACCTCCTCCGTTCCGTGACCAGATGACCATCATACGTCCTCCTCCACCTCCTCCTCCTCTTTCACGTCCTCCTCATTTCCTTCTTTCACCGCCTCCTCCTCCTCCTCCTCATTTCCTTCTTTCACCGCCTCCTCCTCCTCATTTCCTTCTTTCACCGTCTCCTCCTCCTCCTCTTCCATCTCCCCATCCTCTTTCACTTCCTCTTCCTCTTTTCTTTCACCTCCTCCACCTTCTCTTTTACCTCCTCCACCTTCTCTTTTACCTCCTCCTCCTCCACCTCCTCTTGTTCTTCCTATGTACTACAGCCAGATGACCGCCACACGTCGTCCTCCACCTCCTCCTCCTCCCCGTTTTTCACCTCCTCCTCCTCCTGTGTACCGTCACCAGATGACCACCTCAACCCCAACTTCCTCCTCCACCCCCACTTCCACCTCCTACTCCAACCCCACTTCCACCTCTTATTCCACCCCCATTTCCACTTCCACCTCTTCCTTTATCCCCACTTCCACCTCCTCCACCCCCATTTCCACCTCCTCTTCCACCCCCACTTCTACTTCCACCTCCTCCACCCCACTTCCACCTACTCTACCCCCACTTCCACATCCTCCTCCACCCCCACTTCCACCTCCTCTGCTGTATTCGCATCGTAAACATACGACATCTTATCTCGGATCGTAAATGTGAAACCTTATATCTCGGATAGCAAATATACGATCTCGTAACGCGGATCGTAAACATATGACTTCGTAAACTTGGATCGTTAAAATTCGAATTCGTAAATCGGATCTTAAACCACCTCGTAACTCGCATATCGTAATCATACGACGTATAAAGGCGCTTACGACACCGCCTAGGACTAGCTGTAGTACTTACAAATGAAACAAACTGTACACTTGTGCATACGCCAGGAGCCGCTTACTTGCATCCAAAAAAGCCACCTTTGCCTTGTGTGCTTTGGACCGCTGGCTGTCAGTCTGGCACAGTTTTGATTCCTGATTGGCGGAGACCTTCGGGTCCATATGGTGACCACTTTGAGAGAGAGAGAGAGAGAGAGAGAGAGAGAGAGAGAGAGAGAGAGAGAGAGAGAGAGAGAGAGAGAGAGAGAGAGAGAGAGAGAGAGAGAGAGAGAGAGAGCAGCGTTTCATGCGATCTCTTCAGCAGGAAGTCTAGACCTGGTCAGCCGATGCGGGACCCCAGATTTGCATAATTGGGTCCTTTTGAAGACGTCAAACCCTTTAAGCGTACGTCTAACTACCAGTTTAACCTTAACCCTAAGTATTAACTACTTCCAGATTCGTTATGGGCGGTGGGGAATGCCGAGTGTGGCTATGCGATGTCGTGTGTGTGTGTGTGTGTGTGTGTGTGTGTGTGTGTGTGTGTGTGTGTGTGTGTGTGTGTGTATGTGTGTGTGTGATTCACCATGGTCTTGGATCACGTGTTGGACTCGTGATCGACAGCTATTCCCCCCCCACACACACACAGAGCTCAGAGCTCATATATGACCGATCTATGGGTAATGCTGTGACCTTACACGCACACCCACCTCCCCACTCACGAGTTGGAGTAACGACTTGCAGCGCAGCGATACTGAAATTATTTCAGTTCTAGGCAGGATTCGAACCCGGACCGCCGTAGTGGTAGCCGGGAACTCTGCCAACTGCGCCATCGAGTCGTGTGTGTTAGTGTGTTAGTGTGTGTGTGTGTGTGTGTGCGTGTTTGTATATGTACATGAAAACCACGAAGAGACTAATCATTGAAAATTTATGGAAAATTCCAAAGGAAAAAAACAACAATAATAAATAAATATTTCTTTATTATTATTATTACTATTTTTGACGTCGTTCTTCTTGTTAATTTTTTTTAACCCGTGCAAGTGTCCCGTTTTGGGAACACAACTGAAGGCGAGACTCTGAGGACCGTAAAAAGGTCCGAAAACAAATTGCATTATACACACAGACATACACACACACAAACACACACACAGACACACGCACACACACACTAAAAAGACGATAAAAAGTAAAAATGACAATAACTAATGGTAATAATAACCACAATTAATAATAATCACGACAGCTACATGACGTCAAAACGACATGACGTCACCAAAGACATCGACATGACGTCAGCAACGTACACCCACGAGGCTACATGACGTAGTACTCACGTCACCTGCGCGTCACGGGGGACGACTCTGGCCTTGGGGGGGAGAGGGGGAGAGAAGGGGGGGGGAAGAATCCTTGGAAGTTATGCACAGTAACCACCCCAAAAGCAGACACTCCCCTCTTTTCTTTTTCACCTCCTCCTCCTATTCTTCATTCACCTCCTCCTCCTCCTCTTCTTCATTCTCCTCCTCCTCCTCCTCTTCTTCATTCACCCCCTCCTCCTCTTCTTCTTCCTCGCCATGGTGCCGTCAGGCGATTTTATTCACTGTATTAATAGAGACGGAACACTTCAGACGCGCGCGCGAGCTAAGTTGTCTAACCGCATGATCGCGTGCGCGCGCAGAACTCGGCTCGACAAAGACAAATGTCTGTCGACAGGATCCACATACATCGACTTCGCTCCTCGATCGATGGCCTCTTCAGGGTGGAGGAAGAGGAGGAGGAGGAGGGGGAAGAGGAGGGGGAAGAGGAGGAATAAGGGAGGAGGGAGGGAGGGAAGAGGTGGAGGAGGACGATGAGGAAGGAAGAGGATGAGAACAAGGAGGGAAGAGAGAGGAGGGAGAGGAAGGGAAGGAAGAGGAATAGGAGGAAGGCCATGAGGAAGAGAGGTAGGAGGAAGAAGAGGAGGAATAATAGGAGGAGGAGGGGGAGGAGGAGGAAGGGGAGAAAAAGGTGGAGGAGGAGGGGAGGAGGAGGGGAGGAGGGGAGGAGGAGGAGGAGGGGAGGAGGAAGAGGAGGAGGAAGAGGAGGAGGAAGAGGAGGAAGAGGGAGGGGAAAAGGACACTGGGTCCTTCTCTGGCCGAATAAAACTTTCCGCCGTTTGTCACCACGAAAGGACGTCACCTTCCCCTCCCACTGAAGGGGGGAGAGGGGGGACAGGGGGAGACGTGTCCCACGACGGGCTGGGGGCGATTACGTGATCGGAGGGGAAGGGGGAGGAGCATGAAGAGGGAGAAATGGGAGGGAAAAAGGGAAGGGAGGGGAGGGAAAGAGGGAAGTGGGATGGAAAAGGGGGAGGGAGGGAGGGGAAGGGAAAAAGGGAAGCGGAAGGGAAGGGGAATAGAGGGAGGTAAAAGGGAAAGAGGGATGGAAGGGAAAGGGGAGGGAGAAGTGAAATGGGGAAGGGAGGGAGGGAGAGAGGAGAAAAGGAAGGAGGGGGGAGCAGGGCAGGGGGAGGGGAAAGGGGGAAAGGAGAGAAGGGGGAAGGGAGAGAGGGGGAAGGGGGAGAGGGGAAGGGGGAAAGGAGAGAGGAAGGAGGGAGATGAGGAAAGGGGGAAAGGGGGAGTGGGGGGAGGAAAGGAGAGGGAAGGGGGGAGATGAGGAAAGGGGGAAAGGGGGAGTGGGGGAAGAAAGGAGAAGGTTGGTACAGGGTAGAGGAGAGAAGCAAGGGAACCACACGCACAAACCTTATGGGTTCCATATATTCTATATAATTCCCTTCGATAGTTGTTATTACTACATGACATGCGACATGACGTCACGTTTTTATTACCCCCATGAATAGAAACGCTGGTTATTTGATGACATCCTTGGTTTTTTTTTATTAAATGAACGATATTTAATATTTTCGTTATAGAGAAAACGATGCGACGTTATTTGTTAATCATTAGATAAAACGATATGAAATCACGATTTCATTACGATATGACGTCAAGTCGTTTATTCTTGAATAAACGATATGACGTCATATATTTATGAAATGAAATATATTATGCAATACATTTGCATCAAATGGAATATATAACATAATACATTTCTTACTAAATGAAATGACATGATACATTTTTTTTATCAAATGAAATACGACATAATAGAAAAAAGATAACAAATTAAATGAAGCAACGCATTTTTTACTAAACGAATCGAACGACTTGACGTCACGGGTCCAACATTACGAAACAAAAGGACACGGACGCAATTTCATAGTGACACAACACAAACCGGACTGTCATGGAGAGACGTTAACACCGACCCCTAACCCCATTGTTGTTCAACGCGATGGACAAATGTCAATCACCCCCGGGTCGTGACGTCACGCCGGCCCGCGGGGCAATAACGTCACATGGCATCACGTGACGAGACGTGATGGCGTGACGTCACGCCTTACTTCCAATGGACCCCAAGTGTCTTTCTTTTAATTTGTTACATAAATATTTTACAACGCCATAAAGGCAGAGAGAGAGAGAGAGAGAGAGAGAGAGAGAGAGAGAGAGAGAGAGAGAGAGAGAGAGAGAGAGAGAGAGAGAGAGAGAGAGAGAGAGTATGAGAAACAAAGAATCGACCTCTCTTATATTGACTTTGCCCAACATGCGCGTATTCCCTACACACCCAGTACAGTATTCACCCACGCAACCGGTCGACCGCAGCGTCATCTGGCAATTAGGCCGATAATGTGCAGTTGTACTTCCTGCTTGTGGAGTTGCACGATAAAGTACACGTGTGCGCAGGTGTCCAAAAGACACACCCACACATGACACGATGGCGCAGTGGTAGAGTTCCCGGCCGCCACTACGGGATTCCGAGTTTGAATCCCGCCCAGGGCTGCGCTGCGAGTCGTTACTCCAACTCTCGTGGGCGGGGAGTTGGGTGTGTGTGTGTGCGTGTAAGGTCACAGCATTACCCATAGATCGGGGAGGAGGGGGTAGCTGTCGATCACGAGTCCAACACGTGATCCAAGACAATGGTTAATCACACACACACACACACACACACACACACACACACACACACAATTATACGCTGGCTTGCTGGTGTTGTGGTAACGCGCTCGACTGCTAACTCAGAAGCAGCTCATAAACTTAGAAACCTATTTTCAAAAACACTTAAAAATTTCAAACTGATATCCAAAACATTTCACGATGACGTCCAACATAACAACTGCTCGCCATACACGTTGTCACATGCACGGTGCTACTTAACTGGTCGTGCTCGCAGAACTACCACGGGCGGGATAAATATTACTTTTCAGTTGGTACCCACATGTCATTCTTTATGACATATGTCTCGTGCTGGGGGGTGTCACATATGTAAGTCGTAGGGGTGGGGAAGAGGGGGAAGAGGAGGAGAGGAGGAAATGGGGAGAAAGAGGAGGAACGAGGAGGAAAGAAGAAGGAAGGACAGGGAAGGGGGAAAGGGGAAAGAAGAGGAAAGGGAGAAGGGGGAAATAAGAGGGAAGGGGGAAGGGGGAAAGAAGGGGGAAGAGGAGGAAAGAAGGGAAAAAGGAGGAAATAAGGGAGAAAGGGGTAAAATGGGGGAAGGGGAAGAAGGGGAAAGTGGGGAAAGAAGGGGGAATGGGAAAAGGGGGAGGAAAGAAGGGACGAGAGGAAACGGGGGGACAGGGGAGGAAAAGGGAGGGGGAAAGGGGGACGGGGGAGGAAAGGGGAAGGAGGGGAAGACGGTGATGTGGAAAAGCGAAATACGAGAAAGCAAGGAATAGGAAGAAAGGGGAGAGGAGAGGAGGGGGAGGGGAGAGGAGGGGGAGTGGGAAGGAAGGGGAGAAGGAAGGGGAGAAGGAAGGGGAAGGAGGAGGAAAGGGAAGGAGGAGGAGGGGGGAGGAGGAGGAGGGGGAAGGAGGAGGAGGGGGAAAGGGAAGGAGGAAGAGGGAGAAGGAGGAGGAGGGGGAAAGAGGAGAGGAAAGGAGGAGGATGGGAAAGGAGAAGGGGAAATGGGGGAAGGGGGGAATATGGGAAAAGAAAGATGGGAGAACGCAAGGATTAGGAGAGGACGGGGAGAGGGGGGAAACAAGAGGGATGAGGGAGGATGGTGGGGAGAATGGGAGAGGAGGAATCAGGAGGGGGATGGGGGAAGTGGGGGATGGGGAAGTGGGGAATGGGGGAAGAGGAGGATGCAGGAGGAAACGGGAGGTAGGAAACGGGAGAAAACAGGGGGAAGGGGGAGATGGGGAGAAAGAAGGGGAAGAGGGGGGAACATGGGGGAGAACAGAGATTAGGAGGGGAAGTGGTACGATGGGGTGGAGGGAGGGGGGAATGGGAGAAAGCGGGAGGGAGAAAGGGGGAGGCAAGGGGAGGAGACTGTGGGGGTGGGGGGCTAACTTCCAGGTGTGAGTAACGACCCCGCAAACACATCTGCTACAAGCAATTACGTCGACTGCCAAACTTAACAACCAATTCAACGTGTGGGAATGAAAAATTAAACTTAATTACGAATAGAGCCAATGTCCTCACCGCACGGTTGTTCCCTTTCAATGTGCCCACGAGATCCAGGGTTCAGTTGTTCGTTCTCTGACTATCCGAGTACTTAGGGCAAAGGAGACGGGCTAAGATGCAGCACTGTGCTTACGTTATAATGGGAATTCCGAATTGCAGAAATTACGAATTACAGAAATTCCAAACAACGGACAGAACATCTGTGTATTCAGGGAACTTAGCGTCGGGCGCGTTGACCATTGCCAGTGATGTTCATTGATATTTATTTATTCACTGACCTATTCATATATCTGTCTATTGACTTACCCAAAACACTTGTACAGTCTCTGCGCAAATTTCGACCGTTTAAATATCCCCCTCCTCATTTCGCCATTTCGCTTACATCTCAAACATTATACCCTTAATTCTTACCACCATTAAATAAAAAAAAAAGAGAGAGAGAGAGAGAGAGAGAGAGAGAGAGAGAGAGAGAGAGAGAGAGAGAGAGAGAGAGAGAGAGAGAGAGAGAGAGAGAGGAAGTTTACTCAGCGTGAGATTTTAAGATCAGGGATCCCCCCTCCCCTCCCTCTCTCTCTAATTAAAACACTGTACTAAACACATACAAACTTTTTCCTCTCTTTTGTTACGCTTTACATCCGTGACATCTCCCCCCACACCACTCCTTCCCCCCACCACCGGGGAGGATGACCGCTCGGGGTGAGAGGTGGTTATTGTCCCATTCACTCGCTCTCCCCAGAGAAGGGGGGAGGGGGGCGAAGGCTGGGGAGAATACCTAGACGTAGGTTAAAGTTGTATTGTTGAAATTTATTTTTTATGCATGTGCGTATATGTACACACATGTATACACACACACACACACACACACACACACACACACACGTACACAGAGTCCATGACTGGGAATTCTATGGGATAATAGGCACCTTAGGCCCAACACATGTATACACACACATATATAAATACATATATACATACATACATACATACACACACACACACGGAAAAACCGCTGTATTTAATAATCAATTAATCCAAACGCTGGTGCTTCATCTAGGATCCTCTTTTCTGGTTGTCGTCAGGCGATTCTATTCACCGAAGACCTCCCAAGACAAGTCACGATGAGTGTCTTGTTCTTGTTCTGAATAGGTTTTTGGAGTCAACCAATCGTTTTCCAGCATGACTTTTCCCTTTTTTGTCTTTCATCTTTAATTTTTTTTTCTTAAAGAATGTCCGGGTCAGTCTACAGTGCGTAAAAAAAATAAATAAATAAATAAATAAATAAATAAAAAATCTCATATATAAACTCACAGAATGAGAATACATTCAGGACACACTGTATGTACATTTACATGTACATATATGCAATGTACATAGGTACACGCGCACGTGGTCATATTTGTATGCATACAAACAGTCCAGGGCTGAAATAATTTCAGTATCTCTGCGCTGCGAGTCGTTACTCCAACTCTCGTGGGCGGGGAGTTGGGGTGTGTGTGCGTGTAAGGTCACAGCATTAACCATAGATCGGTCATATATGAGCTTTGAGCTCTCTTCCGGGGGGGGGGGGATAGCTGTCGATCACGAGTCCAACACGTGATCTAAGACCATGGTGAATCACACACACACGCACACACGTATACAGGGTATCCCAAAAATGTACTATATTAATACATTTCCCTAATTTATTGTACCCAACCCAGTCACCAACAACACAGCCTACTGTGTTAAGTATTGTATCGATACATTTTATGTATGAAAGAAGTGGATACAATACAATTGTGTATACAGAAAATACATCTGTTGTATATTCCAATAGCAATAGGATGATTGAATCTGACGCATTTAATTATTTTGTTCTGCTTACGCCTGACGATTTTATTCGGATTTAAAGGAGGAATGGGGGAAGGGGAAAGGGGAAATCACCTTCGAAGCATTTCAGTTTCGCCAAATAGTTTTTGCCAAATTCACATTTCGCCAAAAAAGTTCAGCCATTTGTAGGCACTGGATGAGGGAGTTTGGTGAAATGCCTAATCTGTGGGTATTTGGCGAAATGCAATTTATCGAAACAAAATCCTTCAAAACAAAACTTGGTAAAAGTTTATAGAAAAATATTTGAGGAAATTAATTTTGGCGAAAATATACGAAAATTGCCCAAATTTTGCCGAAAACAATCGAAGAGAGAGAGAGAGAGAGAGAGAGAGAGAGAGAGAGAGAGAGAGAGAGAGAGAGAGAGAGAGAGAGAGAGTTTTTTTTTTTTTTTTTTTTTTTTTTGCGAAACGAGAAAAGTCACTGTTCTGTTGGAATGCTCATTCAGCGCACCGCCCCCGCCCGCCTGTTCCCTCGTTAGCGGCGACCGGCCCTTCCCCGGCGGATGAGGAGACAACCACAAAACCATCGCATGCAACGCTGCTCCATGTTACAGAAATGTGTGCGCGCATGCGCGCAGGGAATCGCCAACCACTTCCGGTCAATGTGGATAGTCAGACCATTCCAATCCATCTCTATTTTCTACAAAATTTTCTCCAAAAAGTGGTCTTAAAGATGCAGAGAAATCAACTTGTTTTTCGTCGTCTACGCATTTAGGAAACCCTCATAGCCTGGCAATAAACATAAAAAAAAAAAAAAAAAAAAAAAAAAAAATATAAATATATATATATATATATATACACGAGTATAATACATATATATATATATATATATATATATATATATAAATAATATATATATAAATACACGATTAAATAAATAAATGAAAAATAATTATATAAACAATAATAAAAGAATATTAAATAAAAATATAGCAAATAATCATGAAAAATGGAGAAATAAGTAAAGTATAAGAAAAAAAATATGTACAAAATATTTTGAAGAACAAATTTAAAGATAAATCAAAACCAAAATTTCAGTCTAAACTCCCTCAAAAAGGGCAGTTAAACCCAGTTTGAACTTTTCAAATAAATTTCATCCCAAGATAATCCCTCACTTAAGCCTTGACCACAACGCCCTCGACGGTACCAGTGATGAATAAAATCGCCCGACGGCAACCGTAATAAAAAGAAAAATACCACCAGGAAAGGAATGGGTGATATATATATATATATATATATATATATATATATATATATATATATATATATATATATATATATTTCGATAACTAGAAAACTAGAGCTAATAGGACACCTAGCCATGCCACCAAGCGAGATACGCAATGTGTGTGTGTGTGTGTGTGTGTGTGTGTGTGTGTGTGTGTGTGTGTGTGTGTGTCAAGAGAGACCGAAATAAGAACAAGAAAACGAGACAGACACAACGAAAGAGAGAGAGAGAGAGAGAGAGAGAGAGAGAGAGAGAGAGAGAGAGAGAGAGAGAGAGAGAGAGAGAGAGAGAGAGAGAGAGAGAGAGAGAGAGAGAGAGAGAGAGAGAGAGAGAGAGAGATAGAGAGAGAGAGAGCAAGTACACACACGTAGGCACCCCCCCACCAGCCCCTACCTCGCGCTTCGCCGCTCCGCTGTAGCCTGAGGGTGGCTTCACGAGGTCCGTCTCGGCCACAGGCAGCTCCTCCTCCTCCTCCTCCTCAAAACAATAAAATAAAATCAATAAAAGATAAAATAAAATAAAATAAAAATAAATAAAATAATATACATATAAAATCTAAAAAACAAAAAACAAAACAAAAAAAAAGTCACTTTTCTGGAGGAAAAAGGACTAACGAGCTTTTGATAGATGATGTATGATGTACCTGCCGGCGACGTCTCCTCGCTTCTCACACCAAGCTGTCCATCATCTCGGCAGTCTGATCGTGGTACGGATATGATACATACACGCACGCATGCATACACGCACACACAACCTATATATTCAGTGTGTGTGTGTGTGTGTGTGTGTGTGTGTGTGTGTGTGTGTGTGTGTGTGTGTGTGTGTGTGTGTGTGTGTGTTTCACTATGGTCTTGGATCACGTTTTGGACTCGTGATCGACAGCTATTACCCTCCCGGAAGAGAGCTCAGAGCTCATATTTATGTATTTATGTGTGTGTGTGTGTGTGTGTGTGTGTGTGTGTGTGTGTGTGTGCACGCTACAACTTAAATACAATAAAATACAACCAAAAATGTATTCTATACAAAGCAATGAGCCACTATTCCATTCACCAATTATTCAAACTAATTATTCACTTTCGTTTGAAAGTGGAGAAAGAAACCAGCGCTTCCATCCTCCAGGTGTTCCCACCATTCCTGTGCGTGCAACAGCTTCACCGCGGACAATGACAACTGACCCAAGACGTTCCATGGGAAAAAGAGAGAGGGGGGGGGGGAGGGGGGAGAGTGGGAGGGGGGAGAGGAAGAGTATGTAAATTATTTGAAGACATTCTCCTTCTCCTCCACCTCCTCATTCTCCTTCTATTCCTCCTCCTCCTCCACCACCACCACCTCCTCCTCCTCCACCACCACCACCACCTCCTCCTCCACTACCTCCTTCTCCACCACCATCTCCTTTTCCTCCTCCTCCTCCACCACCTCCTCCTTCTCCTCCTCCTCCTCCCCCAGCACCTCCTCCTTCTCCTTCTCCATCATCTCCTCCTCCTCCTCCTCCTGCTCTTCCTCTTCTTTCTTCTTCACATCGATCTTCTGCTTGTTTTATCATCAGAATAGTTTCGTCTTTTACATTCGCCTTCCTCTCTTCCTCCTCCTCCTTCCTGTTCTTTGTCTCCAATTGTATCCTCCTCCTCCTCCTCCTCTAAGATTCATTCGCACTCTCCTCCTCCTCCTCCTTCCTGTTCTTTGTCCCCAAAAGTATCTTCCTCCTCCTCCTCTAAGATTCATTTGTCAATCTCACCCGCCTCCAATTCCTCTTCCTCCTCCTCTTCCTTCCCTTATTTCTTGGCATGGGCACCTCCATCTCCACCTCCTCCTCCACTTTGACTTACTCCTCGACCTTGACCGCCTCCACTTCCTCCTCCTCCTCAGTCTCCTACTTCCACCACTTCCATACCTCCACACATACACACCACCACTTCCTCCTTCTCCTCCTTCACTTCCTACTTCCACCCCAACCACCGCTTCCTATTCCTCTTCCTTTAATCTTCATTACCTATTCCTTCTCCTCCTCCTCCTCCTCTTCTTCTTCTCCTTCTTCTTCCTTCTCCTCCTCCTCCTTTTTTCATGTTCTTCTCCTTCCTCCTCCTCCTCCTCTTCCTTTTTTCTTCTTCTTCCTACTCCTCCTCCTTCTTCTTCCTTCTCCTCCTCCTCCTTCTTCTTCCTCTTTTTTTCTTCTTCCTTCTCCTCTTCCTCCTTCTTCTTCCTCTTCCTTCTTGTCCTCCTCCGCGCGCTAACAATCCGTTCACGTGAACTTCCTTCTTTGTTTACAAAAGCCTCAAGTCTTAACCACAAACTCAAACTTCCTACCGGGTCACGCATGCGCGCGCGCACGCACGCACACGCACAAACACACGTACACACACACACACACACCTGCAGTGCGCCCAGAGCATTATGGAATTCAAGGTCATATGTGACAGGGCACCACGAGTATATACTCGGTCCTGTTATATATCATACCCTGGTATATATGCATAACATATATAAGCTCTGAGTTCACATCCGGGAGGGTAATAGCTGTCGATCACGAGTCTAGCACGTGATCCAAGGACGTGGTGAAACACATACACACACACACTGCTGGATCACATGGAAATATTGGCAACTGTACTGTATATATCCATGAATACTTGTGTGCTTATAAAAATACATACATAAAAATACATCAACAAAAATACATAAATGAATAAATAAATAAATAATACGAACGTACACACGCACTCAAGGTCTTACGCTCTTATTACTATGTACGAGGAAGTTGTCATGTGTAGATGACGTCACAAGCACGTACGCACGCACGCACACACACACACACACACACACACACACACACAAAGACAATATTCCACAAATAAAAAAGTATTGCTACTTATTCTTTTCGTAATAACTAAACTTATCTATATATATTCATATACATATTTTTTTTTACAAATTATATATAGACAAAGTAGACACATAAGAAATTTATCATTATTATTTGCTTGTGTCGCACAATAATGGCTTTATTCACGCTAACGTCGGGCGATTTTATTCAGTAGATAGAGGACACCCTCATTCTGTCGCCATTCCATTCCATTCACGCTAAGATTTATATATATACACGCACACACACACGCATACATATCAACAAACATGCACATATATATACGCATCCACACACGAGCACGCACATGTACACAAACACACACACACGTATAAACAAACATGCACAAATACATACACATCCACACACGCGCACTTAATCCCATACACATGGAAACACGCGCACGCACATGTACACACACATACCCACACGCATGATATATACATGCACACGCACATTCATGCAAAAACGAACACACACATGTATTAACACGCACGGCGCCCACGCAGACCTCCCCATGAATTCCTTGAACAATGAGACGTGCAAATTCCTGTTACGCTATACGCCGGGAGGCGCTATACGCCTGGGGTCGGCCCCCCACGCGGAACGAGATCCCATGAGCTTAAACCCGATTTGGATCATCACCTGAATAGAATTGTCTGTCACACAAAATACAAAACAATAATAAAATATTAATAATAATAAAACAAGAAAAACAATAATAATAATAATAAATGATAAATTACAATAAAAATGGATCAAATAAAAATATACGTCACTGACAACGGCAGATTACGAAACGACACAAAAAAACGAAGACGACCTTAAATGGTAAATGCTGCACAACCAATATTTCAACATCCCGAAGGACCAACATTATAATATAATATAATGTAATATAATATATAATATAATATAATATGATATATAAAAAACTATAATACACTATTAACCCCTTTCGGATAATGGGAGGGGGAGGGGGAGAACGAGAGCGAAGATGAAGAGGAGGAGAAGGAAGACGAAGAGGAGGAAGTAGGAAAGCGAGGAGGGAGAAGACGAAGAAGAGTAGAAAGAGGAAGAAAACGAAGACGAGGGGAGAAGAAAGGAAGACGAAGAGGAGGAAGAAGATGAATATAAGGAGGAAGAAAGCGAGGAGGGAGAAGACGAAGAAGAGTAGAAGGAAGAAGAAAACGAAGACGACGAGGAGGACGAGGAAGGGGAAGAGAAGGAAGAAGATGAAGAAGAGAAGAAGGAGAAGAATGGTGATAGTTATGTTAATGATAAGGAACTACCCAGAATAAAATGTGGAGTTTGTCATCGGCTACGAACGAACGCGTTCCTCAATATTTGTTCTTAATAACAACAATAATAATAATAATAATTATAATCATAATAATAATAGTAAATAATAACAATAGTAATAATAATGATAATCATGATAATAATGATTACTATAATAAACAAGTTAATGAAAAAAATAATGATAATAATAATAAAATTGTAAAATTAAATCATTTATGACGCCAATATTTTTCTTTCTCAGTTCTATGTGAATGTTTGATATAAAAATAATAACAGTAAAATCATATGACGTTTCCATATGTGAATGGCTGAATTCGAGAGAGAGAGAGAGAGAGAGAGAGAGAGAGAGAGAGAGAGAGAGAGTTTCTGTCTGTCCATTCATTCGTGTCGAATATTCGACAATATTTCCTTGGCCCCGCACAGGAAAGTGTCGGCCAACTTTATTCCTCCGCTGTGCACAGGCAGAGAGCTCCTCAATTACACACATTTCCTGACAAAGAATTTCGTTTAGGGTTACAGAGAGGGTGAGAGAGAGAGGAGAAAAGAGAGATAAGGGGAGAGACAGAGAGAGAAGGGGAGAGGAGAGGAGAGGGAGAGAGAGAAAAGGGGAGAGAGAGAAGGGGAGAGAGAGAGACAGAGAATAGAGGAGAAAAGAGAGAGAAGGGGAGAGACAGAGAAGGGGCGAGAGAGAGAGAGAAGGGCGAGAGAGAGAGAGAGAGAGAGAAAGGGGAGAGAGAGAGAGGGAGAAAGAAGAGAAGACGTGACACAGAGACGATATTAAAATTAAATAAGATAAAATGAAAATAAATCTGATGCATTTTCCTTTTCGTTCTAAAAATGTCCATGTCCGAAAAATTATACAACTAAATAACAACAAACAACTAGATCTAGGTCTTCGAATCCAGGAATAGTGACACACTTTATTCATTTTATTCTGGTTAGCACCAAACTATTCTTTTATGCTTAGTGAACCCCAACGCAGCAAAAATAGTAATAAATAATAATAATAATAATAATAATAATAATAATAATGATAAAAATAATAGTAATATAAAAAACAATAACAATGATAATAATAATAACAACAACAATAACAGCAAAATATTTAGGATTCTAGTCTAACGACATGACGTCATCAATCAACCTTGACGACATAACGTCACGTCGTACGATTTCCCGATTCAATAACTTCATGTCGCGCTGTATGACTTCCTGTCTTAACGACGTCACAAAGTCACCATCCAACCTTGACATCCCGTCACGTCACACGATTCCTGTCTTAACATGACGTCACGAAAATGTCATTATCCCTGACATGACATTATGACGTGCAACTTTCTTACCTGACATGACGTCACGTCGACTTCCTATCTTAGGATATCATGTCATCGACTTCGTTACTTGACATGACGTCGCCTGGTCGACTCCTTTACCTGACATAACGTCACGTCGTCGGATTCCTTACCTGACGACATGACGTCACGTCGTCGGATTCCTTACCTGACATGACGTCACGTCATCGGATTCCTTACTTGACATGACGTCACGTTGTCGACTTCTTTACCTTACATGACGTCACGTCGTCGACTCCCTTACTATACATGACGTCATATAGTCGACTTTCTATCTTAGGACGATATCATCTCGTTGACTTGGTTACCTGACGACATGACGTCACATCGTCGACTTCCTTACCTGACGACATGACGACGTCACGAAAAGTATCAAACAAAATGGCGGAGCGTTCCACTCGCGTGCAATAATAATAAGCCACGCGGAGAGCAGCGACGTCCACAGCTGACAACGACGCTCTTCTTGTGCAATGCAGCAACATCCGCTCTGCAACGTATAACGACAACGAAGAACGAAATGACAAGGAGTTCCTCGCTTTCCTAGAACGTCGGCCATTTTCTTGCTCTTTTTCTCCGCCAGTTTCAGTCGTTCACCCCGAGATGACTTAAGAGTGTTTTAGTGCTTTTGAAGAGTAATTTTGTGTATTTGTCGAATAGAGTTTCAACATTTTCAAATTTGGTAAAATATACAAAATAAATAAATGTATCAATACACAAAAATATATACTTATAAACCAAAAATATGCATAAAAAATTATAATAAATAATGAAATAAATATACCCCGAGATGACTTAAGAGTGTTTTAGTGTTTCTGAATAGTAATTTTGTGTATTTGTTGAATAAAATGGCTCAACATTCTCAAAGTTGGTAAAGTAAAAATAAATAAATAAATAAATTAATAAATAAATGTATGAATACAAAAATATATACATACTGTGTACTGATAAACAAAATATTATAATATATAAAAAAAAATAATAAAATAAAAATACAAGGAGACCATAAAAAATAAATGAATAAATAAATGTATGTATACACAAAATATATACATATACTGATAAACAAAATATTATGATATATAAAAAATCATAATAATGAAATGAAAATACATGCAGGCCATCATTCTTCACCTGAACCTAAATCTT
>NC_134791.1:9971644-9999144 GCF_046742065.1 Oratosquilla oratoria | reverse complement strand
AATTCCTTTTCTGACGAAAATTATGTAATCCGATCCGTTCAGTTGGCCTTATTATGAACCAAAGGGTCTCAACGTGACCTAACGCCAGTTAATCACATTTTAAACTTCTTCCCTAATCCTCTCTTAGCTCCCGTGAACCACACCCTCACTAGGCACGTAATGGGGATTAAGTCCGGAGCGTGCGACGTTGCCACATGTAAAGACTAAGCCTAAAGCTCCTCATTACCTCATGGCATTGACGCCCTCATAATCGTCGACTTTCCTTCTTTCGATGGGAGAAAGGTTGGTCATACTGATAAAAAAAAAACCAGGTTGACAAAACTGACTGGAAACCAGGATGGCGACACTGACTGAAAATCAGGTTGGCAACACTGACTGGAAATAAGGATGGCAACACTGACTGAAAATCAGGCTGGCAACACTGACCGGAAATCAGGTTGGTAACACTGACTAGAAATCAGGTTGGCAACACTGACTGGAAATCAGGTTGGCAACACTGACTGGAAATCAGGTTGGTAACACTGACTGGAAATCAGGTTGGCAACACTGACTGGAAATCAAGTTGGCAACACTGACTGGAAATCAGGTTGGTAACACTGACTGGAAATCAGGTTGGCAACACTGACTGGAAATCAGGTTGGCAACACTGACTGGAAATCAGGTTGGCAACACTGACCGAAAATCTGGTTGGCAACACTAACGTAAATCAGTTTCGTGGACTTCGAAATACGCTATGACTCTATCCAGCATTCAAATTCTTATACTATAATAAACGTCCCCATTAATATATTACTGTTTATCATTATATAATGTTATAAAGTACTATAGTACATTAATACATCTGAGTACAACCGTATCGGAAGCTCGCTGTCGGCGAAGGTCGAGGGGATGGCGGTTCGAATCTTGTCACCGGTGAAGTTGAACCAAGGGCATGGTTCATTAAAATCCACGCTACAAAGACCTCTGTGAGGGGCACCGTCCTAGCCTTCCGATTGGAGGAATTTGTGACGTTAAACCTTACCATCATTTTAAGTGGGACCAAACAATAAGGGCGAAGAATGGGTTTTAATGAGGGTTGGATTTTTTTTGGCTACCCCCCTTGTAAGGGGGAAAAAGCATTCGTATATGTAGAATTGGAATAAGTGTGGGGTGGTTGTGAGCTTTGATTAGGCCATTCATCACCTTAAAATGAGTAAATGATCTTTTGGTAAATAAGTATATACGCATGTATATATGTATGTACGCATGTATATATGTGTACGTACCTGGTACCCCCCACTGGTAGTGACAACCTCAGGTCCTTCCTGGTATCACGATACCTGATGGGGGAAGGAACCTTACCCTCCCCCCTCCCCCAGCTCCCTTCATCCCCTCCACCCACATACCAGCATACCAATACCACCAACAGCGTCTCCTACATGACCTACCACGTCCCCTATCACGCTAACTCATATGTCACCACATGGGGGGTAGCATGGGGGGATGGGGGAATGGGGGGAGGGGGAGCCCAGTGGGGGGGATGGGTCGGGTGTCGTGTCCTTTGAACATGGCGATGTCTTGTATATATTTCATTTCGGTTGTTAACGGGGTAAAATATGTTTAATTTAGGTGAAGGGGACAATTGACGTATTATGTGTATGATTATACTGATACAACTACACACGCACACAATATATATATATATATATATATATATATATATATATATATATATATATATACACACACTCATGGACGCTGCTCCACGGTGCAGTGGTGCCGTTCTCGACCGCTAATTCAGCGATCCGAGTGCGAGTCCCGGTTAGGGTCGAAACTAATTCAACATCTGCACTGCGACCTGGTACTCCAACTCTGGCGGGCAAGTTGTGGCGTGCGTGCGTGCGTGCGCGCGCGCGCGCGTGTGTGTGTGTGTGTGTGTGTGTGTGTGTGTGTGTGTGTGTGTGTGTGTGTGTGTGCGTGTGTAAGGTCACAGCATTATTGGGCCATATATGAGCTGAGGTCTCCATCCGAGAGGGTAATAGCTCTCGATCACGAGCCCAACACGTGATCCAAGACCATGGTGAATCACACGCACCCACACACACACACACATACAAACTACATATACAGGCACCTCACAATCCTCAAACAGAACACGAAGGAGCCAGGCGACCCTAGGGCACCCAAAGAACGTACTACCACGCCGTCACGTGTACCTACACGATGTCCCGCACTGAAGAGGACCCAACCCGCAAGCAGATCGTAATCCGCTCGCGCTCGAGTCCTGTAAACAAACGATAAACATCTGGAAAGAGACCAACCCACATCCCGTTTTCTACGGTTATCACTAGTACAACTTTACCTCGTAAAGATGGCGTGATATACCGTAGTACTAAAGTAGTTAAGATGTAGTTCCGAAATTACCATTTTAGGACACCAGGTGCTGATCATTGGATGGAGGGGGGAATTAAAATAAATAAATAAATAAATAAAACAAATAAATAAAAAATAATATTAATAATAATAATTATACCAGGTACTAAATACACTCCAGATTTTATTCCCTGTTAGACATTTCTACTTCTAAAACAAAACACTTAATCAAAGTCGCCTACTAGATAAATAAATAAATAAAAAATAAATAAAAAATAAATGGAAGCCCAACACAAAGTCTTAAATCCAAAGATTCGTTATGATCTCGATTCCAGGTGTATAACCTTGACTAAGCCAATAAATGTATTTGAAGACACAAAATAATGGATCAATAAATTGGCTAGCCCCGCCTTGTACTCGTGGTGCCCTCAACGGGACGAAGAAAAACAGTTGAAGGACAACGGAATAACTGTTTATGTAATGCAAAGATAAAAGAGAAGACAAGAGAAGAGGAAAAGAAAATAGAAGATGGGCTAGACTGAGAGATTAAGAGAGAAAGAGAGACAGAGAAAGAGAGGGGTGGAGGGAAGGAGAGGGAGCGATAGAGAGAGAGGGGGGAGGGAGACAGAGAGAAAGAGAGAGGGAGAGAGAGAGGGGAGGGGAGAGGAGAGCGAGAGGGGGAGAGGGAGGAGAGAGAGGGGAGAGATGGAGGTAGGAAGAGAGAGACAGAGAAAAAGAGAGGGAATGAGAGAAAGAAACGGGAGAGGGGACAGAAAGAGAGAAAAAGAGAGAATCTAAGAGCTACACATTACCTTCCCCATCCGCCAGATTCCTCGACTACGTACCTACAAAAAGACAAAAAACAAAACATGAGAACCCAGACGGACTTAATTGGTTTCATTCTGGCTAACACAAGATGATTCAACATAGCGTCAACTACCATCGCCTCCAATTTCGGCTGCCGCCAGACGATTTTATTCAGCCGAGGGGAAACCTCAGGTAATTCAAAGCTGCGGAAGCATTAAGCATCTTATTCTGGCTGACCCCAGGCGATTTTTATCCAGCTGTAGGACACCCTTCCCCCCCTCCTCCCCCTTTCCCTCTCCCCCTCTCGGCCAACAAAACCTCGTCCGGGGGGGGGGGGAGGAGGAGGAAAGGTCCAGTCCGGACATTACACGTAGACTAATAACGATGGAACCGGGTGAGATGAGGAGGAGCAGGAGGAGGAAGATGAGTGGGTGGGAAGAGGGATGAGGAAGAAGGAAGAGAAGGTGGGAAGGAGAAGGAGGAGGATGAGAGGGTGGGGAAGGAGGAGGAGGAGTGGGCGGGGATGGGGAAAAAGGAGAATGAGGAGGAGAGGGTGGGGAAGGAGGGGGAAGAGGAAGAGGAAGAGGAGAAAACAAGAGGAGGGCAAGTTGGTTGAGGTGTGGAGCTTACGCCAGGAGGCCCGTAACTGCGGCCGTAGCCGCCTCCCTTTATCTCATGGAAGATATACACACATAACATTAGCCAACATACACTCATAGGGGCGTATTCAGAACAATGTCACAGTTTCCATATATGGGGGTCTGTGATCGATACTGGCGATTTGTCATCTCCGTTACGATCAAGGCTTCGGAGACGTTCTTGTGATATGTGCAGCCCGGTCGCCTCGTCAAGAAGCCCTTGCATACCGGGTGGTCCCTTTCCTCTTGTTCCTGTTGTCGTCGGGTGATTTTATTCGTCTCCTAAGCTCCCCTCCCCCCCGAACCAATTTGTGATTTTTTTTTTAAATAACTTGATTTTATTAAATAGGAGGTGGAATTGGGAAGTATAATAATGAGGAGGAAGAAGGGGTGGTGGAGGAAGAAGAGGAGGAGGAGGATGTAGTGGTGGAGGAGAAAGAAGATATGGTCGCATGGGAAGAGGAGGAGGGGGAGGAGGAGGTGGAAGAGGAGGAGTAAGAGCATTAGGAAGAGGAAGCGGAGGAAATGAAGGTTGTGGATGACAATGAGGAAGAGGAGAAAGAGGAGGAAAAAGAGGCAGGTAAGGAGGAGAAAGAGGAATATGAAGAAGAGAAAGAGGAAAAAGAAGAGAAGGAGTGGGAGGGAAAGGAGTGGGAGGAGGAGTGGGGAGGAGGAGGAGGAGAAGGAGTGGGAGGAGGAGGAGGAGTGGGAGAAGGAGGAGTGGGAGGAGGAGGAGGAGTGGGAGTGGGAGTGGGAGGAGGAGGAGAAGAAGGAGTGGGAGGAGGAGAAGGAGTGGGAGGAGGGGGAGGAGGAGGAGAAGGAGTGGGAGGAGTGGGAGGAGGAGGAGGAGGAGGAGGAGGAGGAGAGAAGTCAGAGATCCAAACGAGTTAATTATCGATCTAAACTAGTTTGACGAAGGAGACTCCGTCTCACACAAAGAAATCATCTTTCGCCAGACGAGCTACGGTCTTTACTGTGCGAATGTTTTAATCAACGAATTAAATAAAACCTCAAAAAAATTACTGTGTGTGTGCGTGTATATGTGTGCGTGTATGTGTATGTGTGTGCGTGTGTATGTGTGTGCCTGTATATGTGTGTGTGTGAGCGTGTGTACAGAAACATGTATGACTGGTATGTGGGCATTTTGGATGTATATTTATACAAGACGGCATACAGTATGTATTACGAACATGTATATACGCTTCTATATATATGTATACATGTATATATATATATATATATATATATATATATATATGTACACATATATATGAAATGAACATAAAATATTACATTCCCACATGTATTGTGTATGTATATATGTCTAGAGTATGCAATGTTGTATATGCATATGTACATACATCGCGTACATGCATGAACGTACGTATGTATACACTACGATTATGTATACATAGGAAATGGTGGGTGGGAATTTGCTTATATGAACCCAAGTGTACGAAGTTGGACACCCACACGAGCCGTCTCAACTGCGCGCGCGCACGGGTGCGAGTGGGAAAAAAAAAAAAAAATAAATATATATATATATATAAATATATATATATATATATATAAATATATATATATATATATCTTGATGGAGTATTGGTCTAGTCACTCGGCACTGGTAATGTTCTCACCGCACAAGTTCGAGTCCTCGGGCGTACTACATTTCAATTTCTGCATGCGCCTAGATGGCTTAGAATTAAAGTGCATTGTGGTTGATAAAAATGATCACTGGGACCCATTCAGTGTTGTACAAATACACACACACACAAACACACACACACACATATATATATATATATATATATATATATATATATATATATATATATATATATATTATTTTTTACAGAATGCCGTCATGGACTCCAACAACGACGAACTCCAAGCCGATTTACTCTTCTATTACCTCTCCACACACGCCGGCCGAATCTATCCAGCTCGCGGGGATGCGCACACGCAGATTAAATATCATTTAATTGTTTTTCATACTTTAGTCGACTTCAATGAATATATAAATTCATATCAAAGAGAAAACGAGAGAGAGAGAGAGAGCATACAGGATCATAATCAACCCTTCAAAATAAATAAGTAAATAAATAGATTAATTAATTAATAACCGGTAACATGTGACCACTTGAAAGACTATGTCCCAACCACCGGCATGTTATTTTATTAATCTCGAAGATACTTGTCTACAAATTGACCTTGCATGGGAGTCACGTGACAGGAGAATGACGACCTCAATCTATGTGACGTCACGTTATCACCTTTTTAATAAAAAAAAAATATTAATACTAATAATGATAAAAATAAAAAGTAATAAATAAATAGAATAAACAAATTGATAAAAAAATAAGTAAACGAGAAAATAAATAATAAAATTAACAATAATGAAAAAATAAACAAAATAAACAAAACCTTCAATCACATTCACTACATAGACGATCCATCCCGACAGAGCTGATGGGGACAACGTAATAAGAGCGTAGAACAAGGAAAGACACTCAAACAGAATAAAATAAAAATACAATAAAAATACATCACTCAATTAAAACGTTAAAAAATACAAAATAAATAAAATAAAAATACAAACAAAACAAAGAGTAATTACCAACCAAATATACATCTTACACAAAGTGTAATAAAATCCAACACTGCAATAATACGACTGATCTATTTTCTACATTCCACCATGCCCTGGGGTTGGGGTGTTAGTAAAGATACTTTTTTGGCGATACAGAATAGCGGGCGACCGGGTCGACACGTGACATCCCCCCCTTCCCCCCATGACACTTAATGGCGCTAACGACAAGACTTCCCCCCTCCCAATTTTAGACCTCCAGTTCTTACAAAACTTTCTCCATTTCATCTTCTTCCCCCCTCCCCCCTCTACTTTCCCCAATTAACGCCCCCTTCCCCACTCCCCCTCTCCTTCCCCCCTCCCTATACCGTTACTCCATCTTCCCTCTAAATCACCTCCACTTATCACTCCTCCATTTTTTTTTTTATCTTTGTCTCTTATCTCATTGTATCTTGTTTCTTATCTTTATTGCTCCTTCCTTTGTTTTCGTTTTTTGTTATCAGTAATATATGATAACGTTTTTTTTCTTTGTGAATTGCCGTTAGAGTTCAGTTGAAAGTAGTACTTGAATTTGAATTTGATTTTCATACCCGCTTGCTTAACGCTCGTGACTAAATGCTATGAAAATAATAAGGTAAATAAATATACAAATGAATATATAAATAAATACACAAATAATAAATAAATTCACAAAAACAGAACATGAAAAATACAATTACAAAAAATTAAATTAAAATTAAAATAAAACAAAGATATAGAGATACAAAAATCCCCTTTATGTACTGTCTGCATAAGGTCTCAAAGACTCGAACATGGGTACTATGAATTACATGCAGTCCGAACACAACTTGCTTCTAAAAGAAAGATGTTAGTCAGCCAGAATTTGACGGAAGCGAGTTAGTGGTTAAAGTGGTTAACCGAGTTTCGGAGGACGACGTGGGAGAGAAGGGGCATTTCAAGTTAAATTAAGATCAGTTACCATTTCCTTAAGAAAGAAGATTCAAACCAAGATTTTAGTGTATGTGTGTGTATGTGCGTATGTACGTATGTGTGTGTATGTGCGTTTGTGTATGTGTGTGTGTTTGTGCGCATGTGTTTGTGAGTGTGTGTGTGTGTGTGTGTGTGTGTGTGTGTGTGTGTGTGCGTTTGTGTGTGCGCGCGCGTTTATGTGTGCGCATTTGTGTGTGTGATTTTGTGTGTGTTTGTGAGTGTGATTTTGTGTGTGTGTGTTTGTGAGTGTGATTTTGTGTGTGTGTTTGTGTGTGTGTGATTTTGTGTGTGTGTGTGTGTGTGTGTGTGTGTGTGTGTGTGTGTGTGTGTGTGTGTGTGTGTGTGTGTGTGTGTGTGTGTGTGTGTGTGTGTGTGTGTGTGTGTGTGTGTGTGTGTGTGTGTGTGTGTGTGTGTGTGATTTTGTGTGTGTGTGTGAGTGTATGTGTGTGTGTGTGTGTGTGTGCTCGCGCGCGAATGCGTTCAAGATGAAATACGGTGCGCTACCCACATTTCCAAGTGACAACACTTCCAAAACGCCAGAACCACGCGCGACCATCTCCTCCTCCTCCCCCTCCCTTTGCAGCAGCAGCAGCAGCAGCATCAGAGAGCAATTAAGCTGTAAATCAGGGGCACCAGCTGCCGCAGCTGGTCACAAGTGCCTCGAGGAGAGGACCACTCGCTACCGAATATAGAAGGTCACTAAATTCCCACTAAAGCCCACCACTAAAGTCACTATCGGTTGTAAAATTTTAGTGTGAGACAATGACGAATGTTGTTACGAACGAGCGAGAGGGAGAGGCGGGAGAGAGAGAGAGAGAGGGAAGGGGAGAGAGAGAGAGGGAGGGAGGGGGAGAGAGAGGGAGGGAGGGAGGGAGGGAGGGGGAGAGAGAGGGAGGGGGAGAGGGAGGGAGAGCCAGAGGGAGGGAGGGAGAGAGAGGGGAGAGGGGAAGAGGGAGAGAGAGCGGAGAGGCAGAGAGGAGAGAGAGAGAGAGAGAGAGAGAGAGAGAGAGAGAGAGAGAGAGAGAGGGAGGGAGAGAGAGAGAGAGGAGGGGGAGAGGGAGAGAGAGAGGAGGGAGAGAGGGAGAGAGAGAGGAGGGGGAGAGGGAGAGAGAGAGGATGGGGAGAGGGGAGCGACGGAGAGAAAGAGAGGGAAGACTAAAGACAAGATCCCTGTAATAGCACTCAGGTAACACAACCGACAGACAAAAATGCCGGAATCTAAGCATTTGATTTTGTCTAAGGCCAGACGATTTCCTTCGTCTTCCTGGAATAAACTTACCCTTGACACACAATTGTGACACGTTAGGTACTTTATCAACTTTAAAGTCTATCTCCATCCGATTTTATCCAACTTATGAGGTAATTGGTAGTTACCGGGTTACGGAAAAACTTGTTCATAAACTAATTAGATCAACTAATTACTCCACATAATTACATCTAACTATATCTATCATTAGTGTTCTAGATATATCCATTCCAAATTTTCAATCCAACTAAATTTCTAAATATTTTGAAACTAAGAATAACCTAAACATTCCGTATATGGAGATCAAATTAACTTGACAGTATAAAGCATTTGAGGCTTGTTCAATGTTTATTCTACGTTCAGACTATTTTCATAATCTATCGATTATATGAACACAAATTGTCTCATAAAACGTTCTCTCTAAAACGTTTCGTAACGTTGTCTAATACATTGGTCCACGTTATCCATTATCAGTAGTGTCTAGAATATTATGGTCTAGTCTAGTCCCTCCTGCGTGTTCGCAAACGCTAAAACTGATGACCAAAACTACTTCCCAGACAATACTGATAACGATTCCATGGACCAATGGATTTAGACAAAAACATTACGAACATTTTCAAGGAAAAGAATACACATTTTAGGGCATCCTGTATAAAAGCATGTACGTACTAAAGTGTACCAGTTTCAAATGTCCCTTCGAATACGCAAGACAAATGGAGAGGAGACACGCATGGAGGCGCTCAGCCGCGGGTGTACAGCGTTCACATATATCATCATTTGTGGCTTTGATACACGGTCATAAATATGTATGTGCGTATGTTTGAAGGCAGGATGTATACACACACACACACAATATATGTGTATGTGTATTATATACATACATTTATATACACACGCACGCGCATACACACACGCGCGCACACACAATTACACACACACACACACACACACACATATATATATATATATATATATATATATATATATATATATATACACACACACACACATATAAATATGCATATACAGTATATATTCTCTTCTTTGGGCGAAAAAAAAA
This sequence comes from Oratosquilla oratoria, assembly GCF_046742065.1. Taxonomy (NCBI): domain Eukaryota; kingdom Metazoa; phylum Arthropoda; class Malacostraca; order Stomatopoda; family Squillidae; genus Oratosquilla; species Oratosquilla oratoria. The sequence goes on along the minus strand of NC_134791.1, from coordinate 9,989,464 downwards.
ATTCGCGTGAAAAATACGATCGAAAATATCAATTTTTGCCTCTCATGATCGGGCGAAAGCCTTGGGTGAAAACACACTTCAAAAATATATATAAATATACAAATACCAATTATAGCAAATATATAATGAATAAAAAATTAAATAGAAATACCAGACAATACAAAATATAAAATCAAATAAACAATAAAATAAGTAAATATATGGGTATATATAAATTAAAATAAATAAATAAAAATAAAATAAAATAAAACAAAATTAATAAATAAAAAAGGGGAGGGAGTGAGGTCACGAAAAGACCCCACACCTTGAGACGTTTACCTCTGACACCTGACGAGTCCATAGCCGTGACGTCACATCCGGGAAAATGGCCGCCTTCCCAGATGCTCTTCGCCATTCCGGGAAGTCTGGGGACGTCCTTTGTTCAGCCCGGACGTGAGTGCGTCGGCTCGGATTTGTAATCTAATTCTGGTTGTCGCCAGGCGATTTTATTACGTTGAAGGAGTGAAAAATCCCCCGCGCTCCTCCCACAAAAGAGAGATTGAGAGAGAGAAGCAAGTAAATGCCTTGGGGGATCACAAAGTATCATGAGAAATAGGCATTTGGGAATGGATGCTAAGAGACTATATGAAAGGGTGATTGTGCCGACGGCATTGTACGGGGCAGAAACATGAAATTTATGAGTGGCAGCGAGAAAAAATACATGTTCAAGATGAAATGTCTGAGAACTATGGTATGGGTTACAAGGTTGGATAGAGTGAGAAACGAAGAGGTGAGGAGGAGAGCGGGGGTGGAAAAGGAGATGACAGATAGGGCTGATGAAAGAGTACTGTGATGGTTTGGACACATGGAAAGAATGGGCGAAGACAGATTAGTAAAAGAGGTGTACAAGGCACAGGTGGATGGAATGAACTTGAGGGGACGACCGAGGATGAGATGGATGGATGGGGTGAAAGGGGTGTTTAACAAGAGGGGAATGTCTGTTGAGCAAGGGAGGGAGAAGGCAGGAGATAGGGATGGGTGGAGAATGGCTGTATAGATGATACTGTGATGCAAGGGAGGGGATGGTGTGGTTAGTGAGTGGTATTGTATGATATTTTGACGCACCCTGTGAGGGGACGGAGTGGGGGGGCTCGCCAATTAAGTGAAGCGGCTTTTTTGTGGATGTGCTGTGTCTTGCTTCACTGCCTCTGACCCAGGGCAGTAGGCGGGATACTGGGATGACCGTCATCCATGAGGAGTTAAGATGAGAGGGAGGAGAGAGTGGTGGATGGGAGTGGAATGGGTGGAAGTAGGTACGTGTCTTTGATTTGGCTACCTCCCTTATAAGGGGGAAAAAGCCTTTATATATATATACACATACAAATATAATTCATGAAAGGGTTCTGTCTACTAATTCATCAAAATAAACAAATTAATGTATACAAAACATTCTTCCTACACAGTTAAATCTTTTATTATACACATCATTATATGCAAATCCTTTACATAAGTAATTAAGGCCTTATCCAGTAGACTATTACTATTATTTTATTCAAATTTATCTTGATAACAGAGAAGAAAAACATGCACATTCCAAGAATTTCTTACTCAAAATTTCCATTCCAATGCGCCCCTTCCCCCATAAGAAAAGAAAAAAAAAAAGAAAAAAAAAGAAAAAAAAAAAAAGGCAACCACTTGTTCAATTTAGAATCACCGTTTCGTCCAAAGTGGGCGAAAGTGAGTAAAAGAGAGACAGAGACGAGAAAATCTTCGTCTTCGGCGTCGTCGTCGTCATCGTCACGACTCTCGAGGCGACTTCGAAGACACATAATAATGGTACTCAACCCGCACGGTCGGCAGCGTTACCCGAAATAAAAGTGCGGGGTGGTTACTCTAAATGACATGCGATCATGCGCGTGCACGAACGCACACCTATACATACATATCTACAACATACCTATACACACACGTACCTATAACATATCGATACACATACCTATGCACACATGCACACATGAACGCGCGCACGCACACACACACACCTATACATACATACCTATAACATATCGATACACATAATGTGTGCGCACGCACACACACACACGCACACACAGAACGTACTTATACATACATACCTACATCCATTCATACGTATAACATACCTACGCACATACATACCTTTACACATACATACATACATACACATGCATACATGGCTATATATACAAATTTACACTTATATGTAACTTTAGATCAACACACATACATATGTCCCTATACAAACATCCTTACACACATACATGCAATTTCTATTTTAATTTTTCAAAAGTGTAGCCTAGATGCAGAAGAGAGAAAGAGAGAGAGAAAGAGAGAGAGAGAGAGAGAGAGAGAGAGAGAGAGAGAGAAAATCTGCAGCAGGAGAGGCCTAACACAATAATATGACAATACAGTTAAACAAATTAATATGAGATACAGTCTCTGATGAGAATAGAAAGAAGACGAGAGAGACAGAGGGAGGGGAAGAGGGGGAGGGGAGGGGGGGAAGAGGGAAGGAAATAGTGGAAAGGGGGAGGGAAATAGGGGGAAGGGGGAGGGAAATAGGGGGAAGAGGAGGGAAAGAAGGGGAAGGGGAGAGAAAGAAGGGGGAGGGTAAGAGGGGGAAGGGGAGGGAAAGATTGGGAAGAGGGGAGGGAAAGAGGAAGAGGGAGGGAAAGAGGGGGAGGGAAAGAGGGGAAGGGGAAGACGGGGGAAAGGGAGAGGGGGAAGGGGAGAGGAAAGGGGGAGGGGAGAGGGGGAAGGGGAGAGAGGGGAGGGGAGAGGGGAAAGGGGGGAGGGGAAAATAGTGAACCTCGTGAAGGAACAACGACAGTTAAAAGAATTGGGGGAGTGGGAGGGGGGGGAGCCCAACAACACAACAGCTCTCCCCCCCCACTCCCGGACCCTCTCGTTCTTTGCGCAAAGACGTGAAGGATTTCAACACACAGATCCTTCGGCGGGAGTTTGGGTCATTACGTCCTACGGCGGAGGATCGCGGGAGGAGGAGGAAGATGAGGAGGAGGAGGAAGAACGCGAAAAAGAAGAGTCAGAAGAACGCGAAGAAGACGAAGACGACGAAGAAGACGAAGAAATAGACGAAGAAGAGAAATTGTGTCATATCAATCTCTAGGTCGGATAAGAACACTGTTCAAATTCTAAAATAAATACATCTAATGAATACAAAACGATTTTATTTAAAACCGAATTGACCCTCTACCAAACTAAGAAACAGTACAACATTTGGGGCAAAATTCACAGAGATCATGGACTAACTCCATAAAATAATTTTATTCTGGCTAATATTAGATATGACTCGTTTCTTCACACATTCCTCATCTCTGGGACCCATATTTCTGAATGTGTGGCTAATCTATCTTTCCTACACTAACATACAATGCAATACAATACTTTACAATACAATACTAACGACAGACCCTTCCTAGGACGAGGAAAGGGGAAGGGGGAGAAGGGGAAGGGGGAGAAGGGGAAGGGGGAAGTAGGGGAGGGGGGAAGGAGGGGAGGGGGGAAGGAGGGAAGGGAGAAGGAGAGAAGGGGGAAGGGGCTGGGAAGGCGGGAAGGGAGAGGGGGAAGGGGGAGGAGAAGGAGGGGAGGAGGGGGAAGGAGGGGAAGGGGATGGGAAGGCTGGAAGGGAGAGGGGGAAGGGAAAGGGGGAAAGGGGGAAGGGGGAGGATAAGGAGGGGAGGATGGGGAAGAGGGGAAGGGGGAAGGAGGGAAGGAGGGAAGGAGGGAAGGGGGAAGGAGGGAAGGGGGGAAGGAGGGAAGAGAGAGAAGGGGACCTCGTTCACCGGTGAAAGATTTATAAAATTATAGAGAATGAACTTTAGTCCGAGACTGTACATGCGAACACGATTATGTACGGGAATGATAACAACAACAATGATAATAATAACAATAATCGCGGGCGGGAATCGACTCGCTGCGTGCACGGCTCCGCCGTCCAGCGCGGTGGAATGGTGGGAAATGAACTCGAAATTGCCAAAAATATGAGAACCTGTCAAGATCACGACCAGTGTGTGTGTGGGGGGGGGGGAGGAGAGAGAGAGAATAAGAGAGAGATAATGAGAAAGTCATTGGGAGAGAATGAGAAAGAGACTGAGAGATTGAGAGAGAGAATGGGAAAGACTGAGAGAGAATGACAGAGAAAAAGAGAATGAGAATGAAAAAGAGAATGAGAGAGAGAACGATAATGAGAAATAATGAGAAAGAGAATGAGAGATAATGAGAATGAGAAAGAAAATAAGAAAGATGAGAAAGAAAAAAGAGAATGAGAATGAAAAAGAGAATAAGAAAAAGATAACGAGAAGGTTGAGAAAGAATGAGAGATAATGAGAGAATGAGAAAGTGAATGACAAAGAGAATGAGAATGAGAGAGAGATAGAGAAAGAGAGAGAGAGACCGACAAAAACACAGCCCAACATTGACTTCCATCAGTGACGACAACAAACAAAAACAGCCTCATCCGCCTTCAAGGAACCATCACGAAGCGACCGGGGAGGAGGAGGAGGAGGAGGAGGAGGAGGAGGAGGAGGAGGAGGAGGAGGAGGAGGAGGAGGAGGAGGAGGAGGAGGAGGAGAAGGCGTCACTGTGACAACAGTGTACCTGGCGATTGCATACGCTGGAAGCGCAGCTAGAACGCCGGTAATGATAATGGCCTGCGTCCAAAAGAAAGAGAGAGAGAGAGAGAGAGAGAGAGAGAGAGAGAGATACACGTCGCCTAGACTATGACTCAATTCTGTTCCCACTTAGGACTCAAGAAAATCACTGAAGACACTCAAACTCTCCTGAGGTCATACTACTGTTGGGGCCGTTAACTCGGTACGCCAAAAGTACACCGTAGTGACGGTCACCACACCACAACATAAGACACCTAATTTATATATATATATATATATATATATATATATATATATATATACATACATACATACATATACCAAGGCTTCTTCCCCCTTCCAAGGGAGGTAGCCAAAAAGGGGAAGGCATAAAAACACTCCCACCCATTTCATCCCTAAATACACTCCACACCCCTCCCACCCTTCCTCTCATCTGAGCACCTCCTGGATGACGGGTCATCCCTGCACCCTGCCCACCGCCCTGGGTCAGAAGCAGTGTCGCAAGACACAGTACATCCACAGCAAGGCCGCTTCATTTAATCGGCGACCCCCCCTCTCCGTCCCCCTTTGCATATAAGGCGAGGACGGGGAGAAATCCCTTCGGGCTGCGTCAAAATTTACTCACACATACTACCCCACCCCCGCCCATTCCTCCTCATGCAGTCACAACATCATCCATATACAACCATTCTCCACTCACCTCTGTCTTCCGTCCTCTCCCTTCCTTCCTCAACAGACATTCCCCTCTTCCCCAAAGCCCCCTTCACCCCATCCATCCACCTCATCCTAGGACGTCCCCTCATGTTCACTCCCTCCACATCTGCCTTCCATACCTCTTTTACTAGTCTTTCTTCACTCATTCTTTCCATGTGTCCAAACCATCCTAATATTCTTTCATCAACCCTATCTCCCAAATCCTTTTTCACCCCTGTTCTCCTCCTCACCTCCTCATTTCTCACTCTATCCAGCCTAGTAACCCCCACCATACTTCTCAGACACCTCATCTCAAACACATTCAAACTCCCTCTCTCTTCTTCCCTTATGTTCCATGTTTCTGCTGCATACAGTGCTGTTGGCACAATCACTCCTTCATACAGTCTCCTCTTCGCATCCATTCCCAAATGTCTATTCCTCATCACACTCTTTAAACCACCAAGGCATTTACTCGCTTCTCTCAATCTACATTCTACCTCCACCTTCACTCCACCTTTTCCTGCTACACTTGCACCCAAGTATCTAAAACTATCCACTTCCTCCAGTCGCTCTCCCTTAATGTTCACTTCCAGTCTACTGCCACTTTCACCCCTTGTACATCTCATCACCTTACTTTTACCCACATTTATCTTTAGCTTTCTTCTATCACATACTCTCCCAAACTCTGCCACCAGCTTCCTCAATCCCTCCTCTGACCCTGCCACAAGCGCAGTGTCGTCCGCAAACAACAGCTGGCTCACCTCCCACTTTTCTCCATTTTCTTTAACCATCTCCAATCCCTGACTCACTACCCTAGCATTCACCTCTCGCACCACCCCATCCATGTATAAGTTGAACAGCCAGGGCGACATAACGCATCCTTGACGAAGTCCCACCTTTACTTCAAACCACTCACTCTCTCCATTTCTAATCCTAACACATGCTCTACTACTCTCATAAAAACTCTTGACAGCTCCCAAAAGCTTTCCTCCTATCCCATAAATCTGCATAACCTCCCACAGTGCCTTTCTGTATACCCTATCATAAGCCTTTTCCAGATCCATAAAAGCCCAAAAAACATCCTTCCCCTTTCCTATAGCTTTCTCACATATCTGTCTTACCACAAAGATCTGATCTACACAACCTCTACCCGTCCTAAATCCACACTGTTCCTCACCAATTACTCACCAATTACTCCTTATATATATATACTGTATATATATATGGTTTAACGTCACAAACTCCCCCCCCCCCCAATTGGAAGGCTAGGACGGACGGTGCCCCTCACAGAGGACTTTGTAGCGTGGAATTTAATTAACCATGCCCTTGGTTCAACTTCGCCGGTGGCAGGACTCGAACCGCCATCCCCTCGACCTTCGCCGCAAGTAACGACGCCCTAATCCGCTCAGCCAGCGAGCTTCCAATATATATATATATATGTATATATATATATATATATATATATATATATATATATATATATATATATAACAGAAAAAAGGGGGAACTGATGAATTGATTGATGGATGGATTGACGGATTGACATACACACACACACTCTCCACTCACCTGCGTGCCAGCTCTTCCGGACCAAGGATGAGGGCTGAGGTTCTGGTGCCACTCGTGTGGTTCCGTTGGCGCTCAGCGTGGGCGTGGCACTCCCTACGCCCACGCCCACGCTTCGGCGGTCGCCAGGGGCGCGGACGAGCCCCTTGAGCATGGGTATGGGCATGACGGCGGCAGGAGGTAGGTCTTCCTCCTCTTCCTCCTCCTTTTCTTGAGTTCTTCTTCGTCGTCAGTTTTGTCCTCCGGAGACGCTGTTGCGTTGTGTCACAAAATTGTCTTATACATGGCCGGTGCCACGCGTGCCACTTGGTGCCACCTGGCGCCAATCGTGCCACTTGGCGCCAATCGTGCCACGTTGTCTCCGTGGCACAGAGGAATTTTTCCTCAGTGAGTACTTGAGTACTTCATTCGTAGACTTCCTCACGAAAAATTCCTACGAAATCAAAATACATTTAACGCCTTTCACATAACATTCATGTACTACCTTCCTTCAATTCCTGACGACAAATTCGCACAAAATCAAAACGTATTCGACACTTTTCGCACGGCGTTTGTGTTTTCGTCCGTCGATTTTTGTAAAAACGGGTTTTGTGTCTTTTCGAATTTGCTATGATCACATACGTAAAATTATTTATGTATTTGTACATTCGCTACCCACAGTTCCCTCACGTTCACTCACGTAAATATAACCATTACTGAACATAACGCTGAACATTTGTTGTTCTTTTTTCTACAGTTGGTATAAAATAATATTTTTACACGAAATTCCATCGTCTCAGGGTATAATTTACGCGAAGGGTGACATATTTTTTGTCTGTGATTGTACTTGGGTCATGCTGTACGCGATTTACAATCACCGCCAAATGTTCTGTATTACATTAGAGAGAGAGAGAGAGAGAGAGAGAGAGAGAGAGAGAGAGAGAGAGAGAGAGAGAGAGAGAGAGAGAGAGAGAGAGAGAGAGAGAGAGAGAGAGAGAGAGAGAGAGAGAGAGAGAGAGAGAGAGAGAGAGAGAGAGAGAGAGAGAGAGAGAGAGAGAGAGAGAGAGAGAGAGAGAGAGAGAGAGAGAGAGAGAGAGAGAGAGAGAGAGGAGGGAGAGCATTGTCCTGAATACCACCACACTACAAAATATATAATAAAAATAAAATAATAAAATCATAACAATCAAATAAATAAAATAAACGAACAAATAAATAAATAAATGAAATAAAATCAGGTTACGTCACGGACTTCGAGTATGACTCGAACTCGACGACCCTCGACTTCGGCGAGACCGCCTTCAGGAGAGAGCAGCAGCCTTTGTCAGGGTGTTCCACTTCGGTCAAGCGGTCGCCAGCGACTGCAGCGATCTGACCGTGCCAAACCCGAGAACGAAACAAAAGACGATCGTCCTCAAGACCCGCGAAGACACGTTCGAGGTCAAGCTTCAACACCTCCTCCTCCACCTACTCCTCGGTCACCTGACACGGAGTCGTCGCGCCTTGCTCGTCCTCCTCATGCAGTCACGCATGATCATTATGTCATTAATGCCCTACATTTTTTATTTTTGGGGGGAGTGAGGGGAGGGGGAGGGGGAGGGGAGAGGAGGAGAGGGGGAGGTCATTCTGGTAATTTGGTGCTGTTTCACAGCTTTCTCATGAGTTCACACACATACACACACATCCACACACACTTTCAGTAGTCCACTTCGCCACTGAAAGATTAACAAAAATAAAATCGCCTGGCGACAGCCTAAATGAAATTTAAAGTACCGCTTGATCAGGACAGTTTTAATTCCCTTAAGATGTTTGTCACAGCTGAATAAAATCGCCTGGCGACGATAAAAACAAGTGCCACCCGGTACGAAAGGTGGTGGTGGGGGGGAACCCTATTATACTGAATAAAGACGCTTGGTAACAGCCACAGAAAAGTGTCCCGGTCCATAAAAAAGTGCCCCCGGCCACAATGAAAAAGTGTTAACGGCCACAAAAATAAGTGTTCACGGTCTAATTACCACGAAAAGTTTAACTGGGACTAGGCTTCACGATGGGTTGACCCTTGACGGAGTGAAATCGGGTGACCTAACCCACGTTGACCTTTCCGCTAAGTTTCTCTAAATGATTCACTGCCTGACGCCGGGTGATTTTAATCAGCCGAGGGGATTCCCCCTCCTTTCCTCCCGGTACTATGAAGGGAAAGGGTTAAACGACAGTAAATTCATCCTTTAGTTTATTTCATATTCTATTCAAGTTTGCCGTCAATTGATGTTATTCACCTTAAGCGGCCCATACACGATCAATTATATTGCGCAATTTCATTGTCAATACTCTGAAATAACAATTAAATTGACCGTGTATGGACGATATATCGACCATACACGGTCAATTTAATTGTCAATTCAGAGTATTGACAATGAAATTGCGCAATATAATTGATCGTGTATGGGCCGCATTAGGAGGAAACAACCCCTCCACTCAAGCAATCCAATCCAACCTAACCTAACCAAATCGTAACCCAACCTAACAGCAACCTAACCCAACCCAACGAAACCGTAACTTAACCTAACCCAACCTAACACAACACAACCAAAATGTAACCTAACCTAACCAAAATCCAACCCACCCTAGTCCAACAAATCCTAACCCAACCTAACTTAACCCCAACTTACACCTAACTCAACGTAGCTTCAAACAAGCCTTACCTATAGCAAACCTACCGTACCTACCTAATATTATACAAAGCTTAACAAAACCCCAACCTAACCAACCCTAACTTACACCTAACCCTACCTAATCTAAGCCAAACCTTAACCAAACCCAGAGTAACCCAATCAAACCTAACCTATCCTCAACCCAACCTAACCTATCCTCAACTCAACCAAACCTATCCTCATCCCAACCTAACCTAATCTATCCTCAACCCAACCTAACCTAAACTATCCTTTACAGAACCTAACCTATCCTACACCCAGCCTAACCAATACTCAACCTAACCCCATCGCAACCTCACCCAACGTAACCAAACTTAACCTAACCACCAAACCTACCATTACTTAACCAGGATCTCTAATCCCCGATTCTGGTGACGCAGTCACGCCTTTTCATTACCAAAGGAGGCCAGGGCACGATTCCCATTCTGACTCAATACACACAATACAAATTACACTGCAATACCATTGATCCCACGGAGGGAGGGAAGCGCTGGTGAAGTGGCCTTGCCAAGGCACATTTGGAGGCGACTGTACACTCAAGGGGGATAATGGTGGGAGCGTGATTGTGCACATATTGTGAGATGGTGACGCCATCGGCAATGACGCAGTTCGTCCATGGTGACGGTGTGGTGATTTCAATAGGGGTTACTTAATGTCACGGGAAGGTTGTGTGTGTGTGTGTGTGTGTGTGTGTGTGTGTGTGTGTGTGTGTGTGTGTGTGTGTGTGTGTGTGTGTGTGTGTTTGCTGGTTTGATTCTCAAGAAATCACAATATTAATAATAATAATAATAATAATAATAATAATAACAGTAATGATGATGATGATAATAATAATAATAATAATAATAACGATGACTTGGTTTAACGTCACAAACTCCTCTCTATCGGGAGGCTAGACGGTGGCTCTCACAGACGACTCTAGCGTGGAATTTAATGAACCATGCCCTTAGTTCAACTCGCCCCGAGCGTGATTCGAATCGCCATCATCTCAACAATAGTAGTGGTAGCAGTAGTAACAGTAATAATAATAATAGTAATACTAATAATAGTAATGATAATAATAATAGTAACAATAATAATATAGTAATAACAGTATCAAAATGATTATAATAATGATAAATATAAAAAAGTAATAATAATAATAAAAAAAAAACTATAATAGTAAATAATCGCTTCCTTGCCGTATAGTGTATGTGCCACACCGAAAATAAAAACGTAACAATACATATACATTATACACCGTCGCTCTAACAACGTTCAGCCAGTGCCCCAAGGTCGCTTTCTCCTCCTTATACGCACTACAAGTTGCTCACATCCCCAATAAAGGTTCAAAACCAATATAGGTTCGAACGACAGCACCGAAGGTCAACGGTTCGAGTCCTTTGGAATGCATTTGCATCCCCCCAAGGAAGGAAAGAGGGAAGTTCAGCTTTCGACCGAAGTTTCGTTCAGGCGACGACCTTGGGAAGTTTTATTCAGGTGAAGTTGAGTCACGGGGTTGTATCCAGGTAAGATGAACCATTAACAGACATGGTGTACCTCTACAGTAGCAAAATATAAATAAATGAATAAAACAATAAATAAAAACGTAAAATAAACCAAAAATGGAAAATATGTTAATAAGGTAGAAATTATAAACAAAAATAAAATACAGGGCTACCAACAAATAAATGAATAATATATCACTAAGTAAATTAAATTAAAAGACAAAGTAGACACATAATGGATAAATAAATGAAATAAAATAAAATTTAATAAATTCAAAATAATACAGTGGTTTATACACCACAAAAATAATAAACAATTAGAAAAAGAAAATGAATAAAATAAAATATAATCATACAAAAAGTAGTAGGGCCCACTTGCTCTAAGTGGTAATTAGCGGCCTGTCACGCCCACACGCCCGCAGTCCCAACGCCCACGCCAAAAACCACGAGATAATTGCATGAAAGGAAATGGAAAATAAAAAGAATAATAAAAAAAAAATGGGAAAAGAAATGAAGATAAAAGAAAAACAAAGAAATAATAATAATAATAATAACAATAATAATAATAATTTACACAGAAACGGTACAACCCTCCCCCAGATAAAGAAAATATAAATAAATAATAAAAAATAAATCACTTGCATACAAGCGGCAAAAAAAAAAAAAAAAAAAGTAGCGGTAACGTATTCACACCTTCCGTCCAGACACCGTCACCGCGCCGGAACCGGACAGCGATATAAAACCGCCCGGATAATGACGGCACCCGGAAATGGGCGGTTTGTGTGGCTTTCTACGTGGGTGTGCTCTTGTGCCTGGAACAGCCTTGCAGAGAGGCACTTCGTCGCAGGAAACAAAGCATGGAAAGCCTATTTCAGGCACGTGTGTATATGTGTATATATATATATATATATATATATATATATATATATATATATATATATATATATATGTGTGTGTGTGTGTGTGTGTGTGTGTGTGTGTGTGTGTGTGTGTGTGTGTGTGTGTGTGTGTGTGTGTGTGTGTGTGTGACATTCTGAAAGGCTGACGTAAGTAGAAAAACAACTGAAGTCTTATTCTGAATTTATTACTATATTCCTTTAAAAATGCTTATCTACGAAACTGGTCAGGATCAAACTCAGACTAAGACTCCTGTGTTGTTTCCTGTTCCCATTCACGTCATACATAGTGTATTATATATATATATATATATATATATATATATATATATATATATATATATATATATATATATATACATACACATATATGATGTTCCCACCTCCCACGGTAGGGAACTTAATATTTTTTGGCTTCAAACATTGCTATCTGGTGCATGCTCCATTGAATATATCAATCCAGAACGGCACAAAATTATTAAGCGTAACAGTTACGAGCCTATACATGTTATTTTCTTTTTACGGCTTGGGAAAAATATATAATAACAAATAAAACAATAATAATAATAATAATAATAATAATAATAATAATAATAATGATAATAATAATAATAATAATAATAATAATGATTATGAAAAAAACAACGCGGAAATATTGCTAAACCGCGAGAAAACTTTCTAAATTTCGCGGGATTTCACGGACACGCGGAAATTTCACATGACACACACACACACACACACATATATATATATATATATATATATATATATATATATATAAATTCTGTGAATATTTCTACATTCTCTGTCAGTACTTCAACAATAATAATAATAATAATAATAATAACTACAACAACAATAAAGGACTTAAGTCACTTGAATGCACATTCCTTTAGATGCCCGATCCCTCACACCGCCCTCAGATTCTATTCATCCAATGGGGCCACCGTCCCCATCCCCGGAAAACTTCAAACATTCGGGGACGAGTTAAGGCCAAGGTAAGGCCGTGGTAAGGCCGAGGTAAGGACGAGTTATGCCTTGGACATAGAGCCCCTCATATAAGGCACGACAATGTCTTTGACAAGTCAAGATCCCTTTAGGGCACTCCCGCCCGAGATGGTGGTGGTAGTGGTAGTAGTGATGGTGGAGGTAGTGGTTTTGGTGGTGGCGGTACTGGTGGTGGTGGTAGTGGTGGCAGTGGTGTTGGTAGTGGTGGTAGTGGTAGTAATGGTGATGGTAGTGGTGGTAGTGGTAGTGGAGGTAGTGGTAGTGGTGGTGGAGATGGTAGTGGTAATAGTGGTGGTGGCAGTAGTGGTGGTGGAGATGGTAGTGGTAGTGGTAAGAGTAATGGTATGGTAGTGGTGGTAGTGGTAGTGGCGGTAGTGGTGGTGGAGATGGTGGTGGTAGTGGTGGTGATGATAGTGGTGGTAGGGGGTGGGGAACCTAGGGCAGTGGGTGGAGCGCTATTTAGTCCTGTGGGATGAGCGGAAATAGCTAGATTGTCCTGTGCCGCCTTCGGTTTGGCTAGGGGCGGGTTCGTTTCCAGCTGGCACCGTAATGACTTGGTGCCTAATATGGTCAGAAGCGCTGGGATCCTTGCACGCCATTGGGAGGTTGCAATGTGGTCGCTGCAGTGTCCAGGTTGCAGTTTGGTTAATGACGTATAAAGGTTGCAGTGTATTAACTGCAGTGCACGGGTTGCAGTGTGGTTAATGACGTATAAAGGTTGCAGTTTATTAACTGCAGTGCACAGGTTGCAGTGTGGTCACTGCAGTGTACAGATTGCAGTGTGGTTAATGTCGTATAAAGGTTGCAGTTTATTAACTGCAGTGCACAGGTTGCAGTGTGGTCACTGCAGTGTACAGGTTGCAGTGTGGTTAATGATGTGTAAATGTTGCAGTGTGGTCACTGCACTGTACAGGTTGCAGCGTAATAACTGCAGTGTATAGGTTGCAGTGTGGTTAATGACGTGTACAGGTTGCACTGTAGTCAATGCAGTGTCAAGGTTGCAATGTGGTTCATGACGTGTACAGGTTTCAGTGTAGTCGCTGCAGTGTTCAGGTTGCAGTGTTATCACTGGAGAGTAAATGTTGCAGTGTAATCTCTTAATGTGCACAGTCTGTGACAACCGTCGTGTACAGGTTACAGTGTTATTACTGCAGTGTACAGGTTGCAGTGTGATCACTGACGTATACAGGTTGCAGTGTGTTCTCTGCAGTGTACAGGTTGACCTGTGATCACTCATGTACAGGATGCAGTGTAATGATTAATGTTTGGGTTGCAGTGTAATTCCAGTGTCACTCGTGAACAGGTTGCACAAAGTAGGTTGCACCATATATGTTACATCATATAGGTTGCACCATAAAGGTTTATACAGGTTGCACCATACAGGTTTATACAGGTTGTACCATATAAGTCCATACAGGTTGCACCATACAGAGCTTCCACCTTCTTAGTGTGGGCTGGAGTTGTGTACACCAAAAGAACGCACACCGTTTAGTGAGCGTGTAAACATTAAAGCAAAAAATGTACGTATGTGTACATGCATGTGTGAACATACATAGGTATGCACAGTAATAAGCGTGTACATATTCACCCACACGCAGGCCTACGCACACACATACACACACACAAATACGCACACGCACGCACACATACACACAAATGGACGCACACACACACAAATAAGCATACACGTACAACTACGCACACGTATGCACACCCACACCCACAAATAAGCGCCCACGCATACACACACAAATATGCACATGCACACACACACACACACACACACACACACACACACACACACACACATTCGATAGCACAGTGGTAAAGTTCCTGGCCGCCACTACGGCGGTCCTGATTGGAATCCCGCCCAGGGCTGAAATAATCTCAGTATCGCTGCGCTGCGGGTCGTTATTTCAACTCTTGTAGGCGGGGAGTTAGGTGTGTGTTTGCGTGTGAGGTCACAGCATTACACATAGATCGGTCATATATGAGCTCTGATCTCTCTTCCGGGAGGGAAATAGCTATCGATCACGAGTCCAACAAGTGATCCAAGACAATGGTGAATCACGAACACACGCACACACACAAACATATATATACAACCATCACATTAATACATTGAAAGAAACAGAATAGGAGGACGGGGCCCTTATCAGTTCGATTAACACGTGTACTACATAAGTATATACACATGTTTTTATCTACAGATAGCACCAAAACACCCACACAATCATATTATCAAACACATTAACAAGCTAATAACAAACGTATTGCATTTCCAACCAAAATGTGTATGCATACACACACGTTCATACACAAATACCTCTATATACATATACACACACAAATGCAGTCACAAACACACACACGCAAATAATAAATGAATAAATGGACGAATGAATAAATGAAATTGATATGGCGAAATGGTGTCATCTATCGAGATTGCGAGATATCCCGTGGAAAAATCTACATCCTCTGTGTGGTAACTACGATAAAAACATTCTACGAAAACCTTCATTGTATTTTCCTACTTGTGTATCTATTCTCAGTCCTTGTCCTAAATAAATAGATAAATAAATAGATTAATAAATAATGATAAGAAAAAAAAAAAACAGAAATTACAGGCGAGCAAAAAAGTACTGACCTAAAATTTCTTCATGACTTTTAGGCGTTATTTTGTTTTGTTTTTCAAACTGTTGGAATTGATTAACGAAACACTAAAAAGATATCTTTTTTCTTTAACATGTGAATATTACGGGAGACCTACCTGTCTCCTTAATAGTAAGTGGGAGATATATTAAACTTTTTCCGCCTTTTTATGCAGTTGTCTTGTCTTTGTTGTTTAGTACTTATCCTTAAACTTTACCATGTTTTAGTTAATACTCATTATGTATTCTCTATTCTCGGGCTGCGTCTTACAAGAGCCAAAACAGTAAAGCCCTGAAGCGAGGTTGGCCTGCTCGATGAGTATAGCGCGATGCTCGGCTTCATTCTGTTCGTAAACTTCGTAGTCATTGAGGAGCGCGAAATTTGAAATTCGATTTTTCGTTCTTCTTCTTATTATTATTATTATTATTATTATCATTTTAAGCTCATAATTTCGAATTTAGGCAAGTTATGGCGCAGGTCCGAAAATGTGCGCCCTAAAAGACAAGACCTATATTCTTAGTGTCACCGGTCGATTTTATTCAATTGATCCCTCAATCCCCCCTCCTCATCCATTTCAGGACGTCTTACAGTCTTCTTATGGCCAGGTTGTTCTATTCAGTTGACCCGAACCCATTCCACGTACATATATATATATATATATATATATATATATATATATATATATATATATATATATATATATATATATAACAATAATAAATAAATAAAGGCACTGATAAACTAGTCCACAACAATAACATGCACACATACATATATGTACCAAAAGGCGCTTTCCACCTTATAAGGGGATAGCCAGCAAAAGACAAACACTCAACCCGCCTCACCCATTCCAATAACAACAATGACAATAACTGATATTTACATTCACCCCCACATGTGCGTCATACAACACAGGAATGCACACACACACACACACACACACACACACACACACACACACACACACACAATCCACACATCTTGACCGTCAAACACAAAGATAATCAACCCACACCCTTACGTACTGGGTGGCTGTGTTCCCTCTACCCTACCTGCCGCCAGGCGATTTTTATCCAAATTAATATAATCTTGAAGGAGGGGGGTAGCCTTCACATAGGCGTCGATCCCTCCCTTAACTGAATAAAATCCTTTTCCAGCAACCATAATATAATGAAGAGAGGCTTAATACATTTCCTATATAAAGCAGGTTATCTAGAGATGCCAAGAAAAGAGGGAGGGAAGAGGGTGGAGGGGAGTGGAGTGTGATGGGGATGGAATGGGTGGGACTGTTTTTTATGCCTTGTTTTTTGGCTACCTCCCGTGTAAGGGGGTAAAAAAGCCTTTGGTATATGTATGTATCTAGTGTTTTTCTAGATAGCACCTGGCGATACTAGTCAGCTGACGATCAGGTCACGTGTGGTGAATAAGATAGTTTGAAGGAGGCACGATATAGTGAAACACACACATACATACACACACACACATATATACATACACACACTCACACACACACATACATACATACGTACATACATACATACACATACACACACACACTTATAGGTGGGAGTGGTGGGCCGGTGGCTCAAGTGGTCGACTCATATCCTAAAGAGCGTGGGTTCGATTCCTTTGGATAATTTATTTTCTTATTTTTTGTCTGTCTGTGGGTTCGACTTTACTTTTTATACTTATTTTACATTTTAAAAATTTTGTCTATCGTTTGTTTCTATTCATTTTATTCAATTTATTCATCTGACTAAATTTCAATAAGTTCACAAATAAAAATATTACAATAAAGATACATACAAAAAAGAAAATAATATTGGTTATAATGAATTAAATATACGAGCAATACATGTGCTGTACCCTTCCTGGGAACGGAAAAAAGGAAATAGAAAAAAAGAAAAAAAAAAAAAAAAAAAGAGGGAGGCGCTCTGTGAAGTTTGACTCAGGGCTCGTGACGCAGGAATTACGGGCAAGACCGAGCGGGCGGGCGGGCCGCCCCGGGCGAGCGACCTTCCTCGTTCTCAGAAGCCCGCCGCGGCGCGCTGCCCGGCGTTTCTCGCCCGGGCCCGGCTCTATTTTTTGTGTGCGTGAGTCTCCGGGCTTTGTCACTTACACACACATTCTTATACGCATACTCACACACACGCTCGCATTGTACGTACACGCTTCCACACAC
>NC_134791.1:9941644-9966644 GCF_046742065.1 Oratosquilla oratoria | reverse complement strand
ACGTAAAACTAGACAATACATTAGTCAATGAAATCGAAAAAATATATAACTGTCAGAACGGTGAGGACATCTAGGAAAAAATCTTATCACTCTTAGATCTAAATTTCCATATTTATGCGTTACAATCTGGACCTCAACAGTGACCAGTGTATAACTTAGAAACTCTCTAGAAAGACGACGTTTTGGGATTTCCGGAGGGTTTATCGGGGATTAACCGGATTTCCAGCCTTGAACACTGTTGTCAACAAGCTTAATCTCCAACGTGCATACGTAGCCTTTTTAGTGGGCGCCCTGAATTACATAAATACACAGTTTTAAGGTACGCATGCATACGAACATATAAACATATACAAAAGCATACATGTATGCATATATGCACACAAGGCCATGACAATGGGTAATGCTAAGATCGTCACCATGGATACAGGCAGCGAAAAAAACATTTGAAACAAACACACACACACACACACACACACACACACACACACACACACACACACACACACACACACTTTTGTAAATATAACTTCTATTGTACAGTGGTTGTGTAAAATACTGTATCAGTATTACGTTGATGATTAGATAGTGTGTGTGTGTGTGTGTGTGTGTGTGTGTGTGTGTGTGTGTGTGTGTGTGTGTGTGTGTGTGTGCGCGTTTATGCAAGTGAATACGTATATACACACTTGTGGGAATGCATTTACATACATGATCACACACACATTATGAAACACACACATGTATCTACATAAATAGACAAAAGTAGGTGGCCGACATCTACACACACACACGTGTACACATACACACAGACACACACACAAACATCAAGCGTCGGTTGTGATTCACGGAGCGTCTTTGATTACGTGGACAACAAACATCGACTTCCCGATACGCAAAATTATCAACGGTTTTAACGGTTTTGACGATTTTTTTTTTATTCAAATACTGACATTCAGAATTTACGCTCCGTATCTACAATTGCATCAACACCTTCCAAGTGACTGGAATAAACGTTTGGTTGGAAGAAAACGTAACCAAAGCCAAGGTCAACACAATGGAACACAAGCCAAAATCACGAATCAATAACAAAGTAGCTTGAAATTAAAACACTATTTCTCCCAGCCTAAACTACCCTACAACCCCAAACGAACTAAACCCGAACTTAATCTAGTTAGATTAACTAGGTTTAGAATGACTTAGATGGAATGCAAGTGCGTAAGTCAAATGCATTGGGACGGTGGGAAAGGGGGGAAAGGGGGATGGGGGAAGGGGGGGGTTAGTGCATGGCAAGACAGATCGATAAAGATATTGATCCGAACACGTGGAGTTCCGAGACGGACGACTTTCCTCTACAATGCGTCATCTTGGGCGTACATGTACGTACATGTGCGTATGCATGAAGGTATATTAAACAAAGATGTGCGTACATGTGCGTATGTATGAAGGTATATTAAACAAAGATTATAGAAGCCTGGTCGGGTTTTGATGAATTAAAATGCGAAGAGATCAAACAATGTACCTGCCAAGTCTTATTTTTTTTTTTTTTCTGTCCAAGTCTTAAGTAATTTCTACGATTTTCCTGCTGAAAATCTTACGCTTTTTCTCCGCATGCGATGTGTTTCTAATGTGTTTGTTTTAAACAATTTGAAATAGATTCCCCTTTTCAAGCGAGGCAGTATAAGCGCCACATAATGAAAAACAGTACTGTTAACGAGAACCTTTGTAAACAGTATTGTTTTTCATTGTGTGGTGTTCATGCTATGCCATGTGCTTACATTGTGTTTTCATTCTGCATCTATTTTGAAACAGGTAAATATTGCATGACAAAAAATATGTTTTTCTTGTGGTTTAATTACAGTTTTATACACAAACTTATGGTCTCTCAACGCAAAATCTTTTGGCAAAACACCACAGTAAGTTGAGAGGAATGTGTATGGAATACTGTCGCTTTCAATATGATTGTATCAAAGAAAAAATTGCACACACATGTGTATATGTGTATACATACATATATATATATATATATATATATATATATATATATATATATATTATATACATGAATATATGTTACCAATACTACCACACCACCACCAACGCGCCCCATAAAAGCAATGGGGCCTTTAACTTGTCCATATACATCGATAGTGTATCTAATATTGTCCATAGTGGGAAGAGTTAACATATCGCCACCGGACTGAGGGAGTTCTGCAGTTTTTAATTCTGTGGCTAACAAAGTAAATACAAAAAAAAAAAAAAAAAAAAAAAAAAAAAAAAAAAAAAAAATATATATATATATATATATATATATAATAGATACATTAACAAATGGCCATAAAAATAAATAAAACAAATAAGGACGCAAATAAACAAAAATAAAATAAAACCCTACCTAATAAAATAATAACAACAACAACAACAACAACAATAATAATAATAATAATAATAATAATAATGTCTTTCAGAGTTCAAAGATCACCAAGTCAACTACACCCACACCAAGACGGCTCTCCCTTTCTCCGAAGTGCCAAGACTCCCTTTGGCGAAGTGGAAGAACTCCACGAACTCCATCTTGAACCCACGACCTCGTCGAAGAACAGCGGGCAACCCGCGGAAGCGAGGAGTTGCGCGCGCAGCACACAATAACAAACAGTTCGATACATTGATCGCCTCGGCGCAGCTGGAGGGCGTCAAGTGGGTGCCTCTCCCCTTCCTTTCATCCCAAACACACACACATGCACACCGGCAAAAAAAAAAAGTGTTTTTATTTTAAGTATGTTTTTATTTTAAGTAGACGAGTTAATTAAAACCGACAAAGAAATAATATATATAAAATCTTCAAGCCTCACGTGAACTCCAAGCAAACACACACACACATATATATATACACACATCAAAATACCTATACATATAATATATATATATATATATATATATATATATATATATACATACATACATATATATGTGACATACCCACGCATACCATAAAGCACACGACATTACCCCGAGACAACAACCTCCACAGACTGAAGTAGGTCCGTTCCTCTAACTCTCGCCTGATTCACGGAAGACGACGACCACGACAACGACGCAGCATCAAGGGCGTGTGTGCGCGCGCGCGCGTTTCCGGTGGCTCCCCTAGGCGTCCTGAGGCGGGAGTCCCGGCTCTTCTCTTGTCTGAGCTCTTTAACTTGTCGAGAAAGAGATAGAGAGAAAAAAGAGCAGGAGTGAGAATGAAAGAAAAAGAAAAAAAGAGACAAAAGAGTGAGAGAACAAGAGCGATAGAGAGGGAGACAGAGAGAGACAGAGAGAGAGAGAGAGAGAGAGAGAGAGAGAGGAAGAGAGAGAGAGAGAGAAAGAGAGGGGGGAAGACAGGGAGCGAGAGAGAGAGAGGGAGAGATGGGTAGATAGAGAGACGGAGACAGAGAGAGAGGGAGAGAGAGAGAGGGGAAAGGAGACATGGATACAGAGAGAGAGGGGGGGAAGACAGGGATAGAGAGAGAGAGAGAGAGAGAGAGAGAAAGAGAGATATAGAGAGAAGGAGACAGAAACCTGGATGCACAGCTGTACCCACTAATACTTACAATATTGATCCTTCTCGCAAAAGACCAGACCAGATCAATGCGGTTCCACCGCTTAAAGACATAAACACAACTATGGGAGACTTGTCCGTCGAGGACAGATGCACCTCGCTCCCACGTCGGCACAGACACGCAATCACGCGAATTTTGGTCAGGCTTAATTACAAACAATCTCATGAAGAGACCTTTGGTCTGAAGGAAGCCTAAAAGAACCGCGACCCTATCAGAACTGGTCAGTTATTTTGATTGCAAGCAATAAAAGTGGAAAAAAATTGAGTGAAATATGACAAAAACTCCAAGGACAATAACGAAAATAAAGACAAAAATAACGACGAAAACAACGATTACGATATTTACGACTAAAGCAAACTCATCACCATCATTATCAAAAAAAAAAAAAAAAAAAAAAAAAAAAAAAAAAGTGACGACATCCAGGACTAAAACAACAACAACGGCGACCTCGAATCATTACTCAGTACCTAAAGGCTGAGTCAGAGGGTACGCACGCACGTTACTCATGTCTGCCCCGTTTCTTCTTTAATTCTGACTCACCGTCGCCAAACCAATGAGGAGAGGGAAAAAAAGGGGAGGCTGGTCAAGAAGAAGAAGAAGAAGAAGAAGAAAAAAAAAAAAAAAAAATTGACCACACCGACCACCTTAAATTTATCCCATTTCCGCTGAAAGAGATATGCTGATGCTAAGTTAGCGCTCGGCGCAAAGTTAACGCTCAGCGGTTTCTCGATACATTTCGGTTTCTCGATACATTTTTCTTTCATTTATTTTTATTCAGGCGCCTTCCATAGACTGTCTGCACTCGTTCTTGTGAAGGGTGTATTTTTTATCATTCATTTCTATAAAAATCATATAACAAAATAAAAAAAATAAAAAATTTAATTATACGTGTGTGTGTGTGTGTGTGTGTGTGTGTGCGTGTGTGTATATACATATGTGTGTCTATACATATGTGTGTCTGTGTATATATGTATATATATATATATATATATATATATGTATATATATAAATATGTATATATATATATATATAATATAAATATATGTATAAATATATATATAAATATATATGTATATATAAATATATATATATATATATATATCATGACTAACTTGGCATCTATACATACATACATATATAATATATATATAACTATATCTATATATATAAGACTAACTTGGCATCTATACATACATATATATATATATATATCTATATATATATATATGTGTGTGTGTGTGTGTGTGTGTGTGTGTGTGTGTGTGTGTGTGTGCGCGTGTGTAAGTGTACTCGTGTACTTACATTTACCTAATTATGAACAGAGCTATGATCGTAGAACCCCGTCTCTGCGCTTCCCTTGATCAAACTTGATTTTAGATAAATCCTTGCGTTTATCTAATTGTACTGTGCATGAAACGAGCAACACTCGTGGGATCCCGTCCTTTATTTTCAATATCCATACCTCATTCTAGATTCAAGTACGTGTGTGCGTGTACGCGTACATGAACGCGTTAGTGCATGTGTACACCTGTGTGTACACGTGTGTGCGTGTACGTGCCAGTTTACTAATATATGCACAAACACATCCAATCATCACCCCAGTCTTGTTCAAACCAACCGGCCAATTCGGTGTGTTTGGGAAAACACAAAACAAACATCATAAAACACGGGGAAGATAGACTAATGATGCACCAGTGTTTTCGTTGTTTTTTTTTCGAAATTCTGAGTGAGATTTTTGAGTGAGAGACTCAAAAATTCGCTCGATTTATACAGTAGGGTGTGTATGTATAAATAATAGTGACACACAAATATATAATGTACACACACACACACACAACACGACAAACAACAAATCACAACACAAAATACATAACGTATAAAGAAATCTAAAACTGAAATAACAACAAAACATCTCAAACATTCATTGCCTCACAAACACACTCATTATAAACATACAAACACCAATACCCAATACATATCAACCCACAAAACAAAACACAGATACTTTACCCATATTCACAACAAAACAATCTCACAAATCTTCAAAATAAACGAACAATGAAAAAAAAATCACAAAGAAAACGAGATCATTTCACAAAATCACTAGATGCGGTTCACAACTTTTCACTCACAACACAATCGTGTGTGTTGGCAACCACGCGGTTCTATGGCGCATGCGCGCGCGCGCGTAACAGCCACTCGTACACCGTCCCAGCCAACGGCCAGGTGAATACTGACAGACGCCTGGGCTGCTACACAGCCCCGCTCAGCCCCCGCCTACCCCCACCATCCCCAGCCCCCCTCCTCCTCCCAGCTGGACGTAAATCCCAGCCCGGATAGGCACGCCACTATATTTAAAGACTACACCAAGGAGTTTGTGTGTGTGTGTGTGTGTGTGTGTGTGTGTGTGTGTGTGTGTAAAGTATTACCACTGTAATCACCCTTAAAAACTGATATTGAACATTATTAAACAATACACACACTAAGAAAATATACAACCTGAGAGAGAGAGAGGGAGAGAGAGAGAGAGAGAGAGAGAGAGAGAGAGAGAGAGAGAGAGAGAGAGAGAGAGAGAGAGAGAGAGAGAGAGAGAGAGAGAGAGCGAGAGAGGAGAGAGAGAGATAGAATCCAAACGTGTATCACACATTTTCTCTTATATGGAAGCATTACAGTGTGTCTGTGTGCGCGTGGCTGCGTCATCAACCAGTAACCTCCCCGCAGGAGCCGATACCATCTTCAGCTGTCGTTTCTGACCCGACACACGAGTGACAAGACGAGGGTATTGCTGACACAAAAAATAAACAATAATAAAAAAAAAGTATATATAAATACAAAATGATAAAAAAAAAAAAAAAACACGGGCCTCAATCTTAGTCATTAGCCATTTTTTATTTGACAGGCGTCATTGTACTACTAATAATGTGTCTATATATATATATATATATATATATATATATATATATATATATATATATATATATATATATACTCGCGTGCGCGCACACATATATATGTATACACACTCACACATATTTCTATGCAGGACCTGACATTTTGCCAACAATCATATCACAAAAAATAAGTTCACACAAATAATAATGAATAAATAAAAATAAAACAACGACGACAGTACACCGTGGAGGCTTGGGTAACAAATTAATAATAAAAAAAAAAATATGCATAAATAACAATGATATGACCAGGCCTAAAGGTCATGTGTAGGTGTGCGTGTGTGTGTACGTGTGTGTGTACGTGTATGTGTGTGTGTGTGTGTGTGTGTGTGTGTGTGTGTGTGTGTGTGTCCAGTCATTTCTTATTCTTATTCTAAATCAGTTTTATTTCCTAAATTTGATTCATAAGACCTTCACCTTATAATTTTTCATTCTATTTCTATTTTCCTTTATTCTTACCCTATTGTCTTGTTCAAATCTATTAATTCTATTCAATTTCTTAATACCTTAATTTATATTTTTTCCAATTTTCCTTTTTTAATACTCCATTATTTCACTTTTCTTCCAAGATCCTAAACCACTTCAACGGAATAGAACCAGAATTCTGTTCACCATAACAAACCCTCTAAGTGCACCCCCGTAAGCGAAGGGGGGAGAGGGGGAGACAGAAAGGGTAGAGGTAGGGGGAAAGAAGGAGGGGGAGGGGGAGAGGAACGGATGGAAAGGGAGGGGGAGGGTAAGAGGAAGAGGGGGAGGGAGGAGAGGAACGGAGGGAGAGGGAGGGGGAGAGGAAGAGGGGAGGAAGGGAGAAAAAGATGGAGGAGGGGGAAAGGATGAGGGAGAGGAAGAGGGAGGAGGAGGAAAGGGAGGAGGTAGAGGGGGGAGGAAAGGGAGGAGGGAGAGGGGGAGGAGGGAGAGGGGGGAGGAGGGAGAGGGGGAGGAAGGGGAGGAGGGAGAGGGAGAGGAAGGGGAGGAGGGAGAGGGGGAGGAAAGGGTGGAGGGAGACTGGGAAGAGGGAGAGGGGTGAGAGGGAGGAGGGAGAGGGGGAGGAGGGAGAGGGGGAGGAGGGAGAGGGGGAGGGAGGAGGGAGAGGGGGGAGGAGAGAGAGGGGGAGGAAGGGGAGGAGGGAGAGGGAGAGGAAGGGGAGGAGGGAGAGGGGGAGGAAAGGGTGGAGGGAGACTGGGAAGAGGGAGAGGGGTGAGAGGGAGAGGGGGTGAGGGGGAGAGTGGGAGGAGGGAGAGGGAGAGAGGAGGGTGTTCGACATCCCCCATCACCTTTCTAGTACAGTTAGAACGAACTCTACAGTTCACATCGTCCCCGCCGCTAACGACCCCCGGCGACCTAACAAGCCAATTACACCCGGACACACGTTGTTCAGGAGGTCTCGAGTCCGGGACGGACTTAATCGCAACCACAGCATCCGGTAGCCGGTCAACAAGACCGGAACCTGTGCTACGTCCCCCCACCAACCTTCTATTCCCCCTCTCCCCCTCCCCCCGGGGCACGTGATCGGGGTGCGGGTCATATTACAAGTGATGACAGGAGACGCCAAAGAGTGATTATATATTACATAATATCATTATCATTATATCACTGTATATATTACTTATATGTGTTACATACACTGTACATAAACACATTACAAATAATACATACATGCGCTGTAAACCTTAAATTACATACAAATACATAATTTACATTAGCTATATAAAATTGTACTAACATGTACGTACACACACACACACGTATCACCATCTACAATCTTTAGTCCACTGCTAGACAAAGCCTCTCCCAAACGTGTCTCTCTCCCTCCCTCTCTCCGCTCCAGAATCCACACTCCTGCCTTCCTTGCTCGCCATGCTACCCCTGCCATCTTCCCTTTCTCTTCCTCTTGTTCATTTACTTCAATGCTTTTGTGATACACTTTGTTTCTGAGCCGTAAGTTTGCGGTGTTTTCGCTGTTTTTGGTGCCGTTGTTTAGTGCTGTGCAATCACTATGCCACCCAAAAACCACTCCAAATCAACGGATTATTCACATCAACGGACACCGTTAATGAGAGGTAGTACTGTATATATATATATATATATATATAGTTATATATATATATTATATATATATATATTATATATATATAATATATATATATATATATATATATATATATATATATACATGTATATATTACACCTAGACATGGTTAGCCAAGGCCTGACCACGGGTGGCTGGGTGCACATTGTTAGGTTAACGATAATTTGTGAGACGAAAAAACCCAAACTATGCGAAGAGGGAGGGAGGGAGGGGCGGGTGGGGGGAACGGGGGAGGACGGAAAGGATTGGATAACAACGCTGGGGTGGGCTGTGCTGGGATGGCCTGGACACACACACACACACACACACGTACACGCACACACACAAACACGTACACGCACAAAACGTACACGCGCGCGCACACACACACACACATATACACGCGCACACACAAACACGTACACGCACAAACGTACACGCGCGCGCACACACAAACACGTACACGCACAAACGTACACGCGCACACACAAACACATACACGCGCACACGCTCACGCACACATCTACACAAGCAAACACATACACATACACACATTAATACTGATAAAGGGACAACAGTAATACTATTTATGACAAAAATGATTATATAAAAAATCTAAATAATTATGATCCAGCCGTTGTTAATGTCAAAGCGTCAGTTACACCATTTTATTCAGCTGAGTTGCACGTAGGATAACACTGGGGCAACATGGTAATTTCACAGCTGAATAAAATCGCCTGGCGGCACTCAGAATGACAGGTCCAGTGCCATCCAGAAGGGAAGTTCATTGGCACTCAATGGCACTGGGTACAGAATCTCACTAGTCACTTTACATATATAAAATAATAATAATAATAAATAATAACGATAACTGAAGTCGGTATGGCGAGACACACTACAACACTAGTTCCTCACTAAACACTAAACCGTCACTAATTTCTTACTCATTTCTGGGAGAGGGATGGGGAGGGGGGGAGAGAATGCCAGTAGGGGTGATGATGGTACGGGCAGCGGGGGGAGGGGGGGAACAGGGAAGGCAGCTGCAAGAGGTTGGGGGAGAAAACCGCAAAGGTGAGGGGGATGGGTGAGGGGGGAAAAGAGGGAGAAAAAGGGGGAGGATGGGGAGAGAGAGGGAGAGAAAGAGAGGGGGAGGATGGGGAGGGGTGAGGGGAGTGGGAGGGGCAGGAGAAGGGAGGGGATAGGGTGAGCAGGAAGAGGAGGGGAAGAAGAGGGTGAGAGGGAGAGGGTCATGGGGAAAGGGGAGGTAGGGAAGGAGGGGGAGGGGGATGAGTGAGAGGAGGGGGAGAGTGGGAGGAGGGAGGAGAGTGAGAGGAGGGGAAGGGTGGGATGAGGGGGAGAGGGGGAGGGATAAGGGTCAGCTACAGAGGCCCTAAAACGCTCCCTTATCGAAAACCTAAAACCCTAAAAAAAGAAAATAATAATAATAACAATAAAAAATAGAATAAAATAAATAAATAAATAATAATAATAATAAATAAAATAAATAAATTATAAATAAAAAATCTTACCCTATAAACGAATAGAAACAACTACATAGGCTGTTAGTTTTCCAAACTAGTTCAAAATGAACAACTATTTAGGATAAGAACTTAGAAAATGGTATACAAGGAGGGAGGAACGGAGGAGGGAAGAGTGGAGGAGAGGATGTAGGAGATGACGAGGAGGGAGGATGGAGGATGGGTAGAGGATAGGATGTAGGAAACATGAGGAACAGGGGAAGAAGAGGAAGATGAAGAGGAAGAGAAAGAAGAGGGGAGGGGGAGGAGGAGAAAGAGGGAAGGTCGAGAAGGAGGGGAAGGAGGAGAAAGAGGGGAGGGGGAGAGGGAAGGATGAGGGGAAAGAGGAGGAGGAGGCGGAGAAAGAGAGCAGGAGGGGGAGGGGGAGGAAAAGGAGGAGGAGGAGGAGTGGTACGAGAGAAAGAAACAGAGGGAGAAGATGAGTGGGAAGGGGAGGAATGGGAAGGGAAGCAATGGGAGGGAGGGAATAGCGAGGGAGGGAATGGGAAGGGAAGTAATGGGAAGGGAGGGAAGGGAAGTAATGGGAAAGGAGGGAATGGGAAGGGAAGCAATGGGGAAGGAGGGAATGGGGAGGGAGGGAATGGGAAGGGAGGCAATGGGAAGGGAGGGAATAGGAAGGGAAGCAATGGGGAAGGAGGGACTGGGGAGGGAGGGAGGGAATGGGATGGGAAGCAATGGGGGAGGAAATATTGGGGAGGAAAGGAATAGGAATGGAAGGCATGGGGAGGGGAGAGAGGGGAGTGGAAGGGGGGAAAGGGGACGGGGAGGGGAGGAAAGGGTGAAGTAACTGGAGACTTCTGAAAGATATATGGGATGCGGAAGTCTTGGGGGGAGGTGGGGGAGTGGGGGAGGATGTGGGGGAATGGGAGTAGAAGACTCTGGGGTTACGGAAAGGGTGAAGGGGCGTGATGGATATCGTAGGCAAGGTCAGACTGGGTGAGAGAGAGAGAGAGATAGGGAGGGAGAGAGAGACAGAGGGAGAGAGAGAGAGAGAGAGAGAGAGAGAGAGAGGGAGGGAGAGAGAGACAGAGGGAGAGATAGGGAGGGAGAGAGAGAGAGAAGGAGAGAGAGGGAGAGAGAGAGAGAGAGAGAGAGAGAGAGAGAGAGAGAGAGAGAGAGAGAGAGAGAGAGAGAGAGGTAACAATGACAAGACCTAAATATTTCTTATTCATTTTATTAATTTTTATTCATTGGGTAACGGGCAACATGGATCCTTCCCCTTAGGTCGGAGGGCGAAATAAAATATAATAAATAAATAAATCAAATAAATAAATAAAATGCCTCTAACAAATTTATTTATATAAAGCTTTTAGGAGGCCATAGTCAGGTCAGAGGGATTTACTTTTTTTTTTTTTTCATTTATACCTACTCACTGGCCAGGTTGATGAGCACACAAGCTATGTACCAAGCTTTGCATGTTTCGTGCAAACAATGGGTCTGGTATTTTTTTCCCCTCACTTTGATCGTTATGTCAGCGCTACTGGGCAGTTCGGCGGAAATAATAATAATAATTAATAATAATAATAATAATAATAATAATAATAATAATAATAATTGATAATAATAATATAATAAATAAATAAATAAAGGAATTTCGCCGGTTTTTATATTATTTTGATTTCGGGTTTTCCAACGTCAGCAGGCCAATGACCCAATGAATAATAATAATAAAAATACTCTGACCTAACCTAGTTAGGAAAGCAAAACAGGAACAACTGCTGGGAGAGCAAGGAAATTCACACACACGTACACACACACACACACAAACGTACACACGTACACACACACACACACGTACACACACTCACACACACACACACACACGTACACACACACACACACACACACACACACAAACACACAAGTACACACTAGTCCATCGGAAACCCACTCACATCGACCCCACCCCAAGCCTAAATTAAAAAAAAATAATAATAAAAAATATACGAAAAAAATATGAAAGATAAATGAAACTTGGGAATCAAAACAAAATAAGAAGGAAGCGGATGGGCGGCGGTGCGAGGATTTAATGAAAGAGGAGGAGGAGATGGAGGAGGATGGAGGAGGAGAGAGGATGGAGGAGGATGGAGGACGGCAGAATCAAAGAGAGTCGGGGGTACGTGAGGTTGAGGAGAGAACTGAGGGAGGGAAGTGGAGAAGGGAGAGATGGGGAGAGGAGAGAGCGAGGTAGGGAGGGAGAAAATTTGAGGGGGAAGGAGAGGTGGGGAGGAAAGAAGGGAGAAAGTGAGAGCGGGAAGGAAGAAAGGAGACAGAGGGAAGGAGGAAAGGAGAGAGGGCAGACGAGAAAGAGAGAGAAAGAGAGAGAGAGAGAGAGAGAGAGAGAGAGAGAGAGAGAGAGGTAGAGAAGCAGGAAAGAAGAGAGGGCAGACGAGAGAGAGAGGTGGGGAAGGAGAAAAGGGAGAGGGAGAGAGAGAGAGAGAGAGAGAGAGAGAGAGAGAGAGAGAGAGAGAGAGAGAGAGAGAGAGAGAGAGAGAGAGAGAGAGAGAGAGAGAGAGAGAGAGGGGGGGGAGAAAAATGAAGAAAGGAAGATGAAGGGGAGGCGGGGAGGGAGGGTGAGAAAAGAAGGAAGGGGAAGGGGGAAGGAGGGAGGAAGAACGAGGAAGATAAGAAAGGGGAGTGGAGGGAGGAAGCGGGGAGTGTCCAGAGAGTCCCGAGGGAGTCTTAGGGACTCCGGATTGGGAGTCTGACCACTGCGGCGTACTAAGCCATCACAACAAAGATCGCGTAGACCCTGCTCACATGATCGATCCCCAGCCATTGTTGATTAGCTTGTTTTTTATCTTATAACAATCACGTGCCCGTCATCATCACGTGATTCCACGTTAGCCTTCATCACGTACTTTGGAGGCCACACACACACACACAGTTGGTAGAACGATGAACTACTAGCATGGTGGTGCGCGTAGTGCTTGGTTCGAATCCTGCCCAGGGCCGAAATTAATTTCGGTACAGCTGCGCTTCGGGTCGTTACTCTGACTCTCGTGGGCGGGGAGTTGGGGGTGTGTGTGTGTGTGAAAGGTCATAGCATTACCCATAGATCGGACCTACGAGCTCTGAGCTCTCTTCCAGGAGGGAAATAGCTGTCGATCACGAGTCGAACACGTGATCCAAAGACCAAGTGAATACACACACACACACACACACACACACACACACACACTCGCGCACTCACTTTCCGACCACTGTAAGTATTTCATCTCTCGAAAAGTAAAAATAAATAAATAAATAAATAATACTAAATAAAAATATTTGTAACCAATCCCCTCTTCCTACTAAAAATAAGTAAATAAATATAAAATAAAACAAATTAATAAGGAAAATATCAACAGACAAACATAAGAAAGAAACGTGTATGCTACGTACACAGACATACACACATACACACACACACACACACACACACACACACACACACACACACACACACACACGCACTCACTTTTTCTTAACATTTCCACTTTTGCTTTCCCACGGAGCGCATCCTTATGGCGTGCAACCTCAACAACCCCCTCCCCGTCCACCTCCCCTTCCTCCTCCTCCTCCTCTCCACCTCCCCTTCCTCCTCCTCCTCTCCACCTCCCCTTCCTCCTCCTCTTCCTCTTCCTCCTCCTCTCCCCTTTCCCCCTTCCCTCTATCTCTGTCTTTATGACTGTGTGTGAGAGTTTACCTGATCTACCTGATTGTATTTACCTAATTGTCGTTTACAGGAAAGGAACAACACTCGTGGAGTCTCGTCTCCTAATCTTCAATTATCATACCTAGCTTCACACACTGCGTGTGTGTGTGTGTGTGTGTGTTTGTGTGTGTGTGCGCGCGCGCGTGTACTACTCAACATTGCAAAAAATAAAAAAAAAATAAATAAAAAATAAAATAATAGATAAAATAGTCACACACCCCCACCTTACTGTTTTGAAACAATTCCTTCAAGAAATTTTCATTTCTGGAAGAGCAACGACTCCACGACCCCGAAGACTCGGAAGAACTATAATGCATAATTATGCTTCCTAACTAACCCAATGAAGTCCTGGATTTAAGTGGTCACTACAAACTAATTGGTCTTTAAAACGAGTTAGTGTTTTTCCGCTTTCTCACGATAAGTCTTAACCTTCTTCCTCCGGAAAGAGAGAGAGAGAGAGAGAGAGAGAGAGAGAGAGAGAGAGAGAGAGAGAGAGAGAGAGAGAGAGAGAGAGAGAGTGAGAGATGGAGAGAGAGAGAGAGAGAGAGGAGAGAGAGAGAGAGAGAGAGAGAGAGAGAGAGAGAGAGAGAGAGAGAGAGAGAGAGAGAGAGAGAGAGAGAGAGAGAGAGAGAGAGAGAGAGAGAGAGAGAGAGAGAGAGAGACTACAAATCACAAAACAGAAAAAACGTACTAGACTGACATTTCAAAATGCACACGATTTACAACACATTAACATGCAAAGCAAAGTTTTACAAATTTTACAGTTTCACTATTGAGTATATCATTTCCATTCAAGACTTGTCCCTTTTCCTGGCTGCCGATTTCATTCAGTCGTGGGGGGGGACTTCCCCTCCAGTTCGCCCCTCCCCCCATTCCATGGAGTTAACCTTCCTCGCCCCTCCCCCATTCCATGGAGTTAACCTTCCTCCCCCCCCGTTCCGTGGAGTTAACCTTCCTTCCCCCCCCCCATTTTCGTTGTCATTGTGGAGGTACGAGTTAGAAAACGATCCTAAGGGGACAAACTATTCTCGAGTGTTACTCAAGAAAAGGAAGAGGAAGAGGAAGAGGAGGAGAAGAAGGGAGCGTGGTGAACAAGGAATTGGTGGATGTGTTGGTGGATGTGGTGGAGTTGGTAAAGGTGGAGGACTTGGTGGGAGTGCAGAAGTTGATGGAGGTTGAAGTGGAGTTGGTGGAAGTGGAGGAGTAGGTGGAGGTAGAGGTGGAGTAGGTAAAGGCGGAGGTGGGGGAATAGGTGAAGATAGAGAAGTTGGTGGAAATGGAGATGGAGGTTTGAGTAAGTGGAGTTGGAGTTGGGGAAATCCACCCTTGCCACGTGCCACCCATACTCCCCCCCCTTCCCCGTCCAATGGCGATCCCTCCCCGTCCACGTCGTCCTTAAACGGCTTCCGTCTCTTCCGACGCACCTGTCAATGACGTAACGCAACACACAACGTAACACAACACCGTGACACGCTGGAGACCCTATTGGCACTCTCTTCTCGTTACGAGAGGGAGGGAGGGAGGGAGGGAGGGAGGGAGAGAGAGAGAGAGCGAGAGAGAGAGGAAGAGAGGGGAGGGGGAGAGAGGTAGGGAGGGAGGAAGGGAGTGAGAAGGAGGGAGGGGGAGAGAGGGAGGGAGGAGGGAGAGAGGGGAGAGAGGGAGGGAGGGGGAGAGAGGGGGAGGGGGAGAGAGGGGTGGAGAGGGGGAGAGAGGGGTGGTGAGGGGGAGAGAGGGGAAAAAAGGGAGAGGGGAGAGAGGAAGAAAGGGAGGGAGAGATACAGAGGGAGAGAGAGACAGTGACAGAGAGAGAGGCGGAGTTATTTTATGGCCCAATATTATCAACAACTGTCTGTACTAATAACAGGTTTGTTACTTAATAAATGTGTACTGGACCTTGCAACGCAACTGGGAATGTGTGGAACAAGCTTCTGGTTCTAATATCGCCCACCCACCCAAAAAAAAAAAAAAAAAAAAAAAAAAAAAAAAAATAATAATAATAATAATAATAAAATAAGATTAGATAAAATAAAAATAAATAAAATGCAACCAAATGTAAATTAAATAGAATAAATCAATACATACATTAAATGGAAAACAAGGAAGATTAAAATAGATATGTCATTAAATAATATAATCACATGTCTTATACAATAACAATATAAAAAATAAATAAAATACAATACAATATAAATAAAAGAGAATATATTGATACATTAAATGGAAAATATAAATCTATAAAATATGTTAATAAATAATAATATAATCACGTGTCTTGTACACTAATAATAATAATAATAATAATAATAATAATACATTTCTTATACAACAACAATAACAATAGTATAAACAACAAAAATAATTAAAAAAAATATATATCAAACAAAAATACAAAATAAATTGAGGACAATTCTTGTCGCCAAAACACTTCAATTCACACTGTGAGGGTCAGTTATCTTAAGAAGCGGTTAGATACAACTTTATGTATGGGGATGACAGGTGATAATAGACATGGAACTTCCTAGTGTAGGCCTTACGGTCTCTTGCAGTCTCATTCTTATGTACAGTCATACGTCCTACTCGACCGTACGCACTCGTTGCCATGGCAACGGGGTGCCACTATTTTTATTATGGTTGTCGTCAGGGAATCCTTTTCATCTCTGTGTCCACCCCCCTCCTCTTTCCCCCCTTCCTCATCATCATCAGCGAAGGGATTCGATGAAGAATCGAACCCGGGACTATGAACACTCCGTCCCTGCCACGCCCCCTGGCAGATGCGGAGCGCTTCAAACAACAACGACAACAACAATAACGACAACAACAACAACGGGTTTTTTGGCAGCTGCAATCCGCTCACTCGAGGCTGGTGCTACTACGCAAAAGAGTAAAAAAAATAAAAAATAAAAAAATAAAAATAAAATAAAAATAAAGAGATGCATAAATAAATCAATAAACCAAAAGATAAAAAATATATGAATAAATAAATACACCATAATCTAAAAAATATAAATTACAAAATAAATGAATAGAGATAATGAAAAAGTAAATATAAACAAACAAGAAATAAATCAAATAAATCAATTATACACAAATTAATAAAATATATAAAACTAAAATTAAACAATGAAAAAAAAAACAAGGAAATAATTAAATTGCAGGTAATTACAAGGAAACGCCCCGTTGTTCCAGTACACAATTATTAATTTATCCATTTTATTCTGGCTAAGGTCAAACGATTCCATTCAGCTGAAACTAAATATTTTCCTCAGAGGATGAATCCCATCAAAGAGACTTTACTTGATCTGCCGTCAGGCGATTTTATTACCCAGTGGGGGGGAAGGGGAGGGGGAAAGATCCCAATACGTAGTTAAGGTTTAACGGCACAAACTCCCCCCTATCGGAAGGCTAGGACGGTGCCCCTCACAGAGGACTTTGGTAGCATGGAATTTAATGAATCATGCCCTTGGTTCAACTCCGCCGGTGGCAGGATTCGAGCCGCCATCCCCTCGACCTTCGCCGCAAGCTAAGAACGAGATTAATTCGCTAAACTGGTTTAACATAAACCCCTTCAGCTCCAAGGTTGACTTTATTATTCATATTTATTTATATTTTCATTTATTTATCGTTTATGTCGTTTTAAAATCGGGTTTATTTGGGTTAAGGTCCGACGATTTGTTTCAGCTAAGGCCCTTTTGTCTGCAGGAACCAACGCTTCTGTGCTCAGAGACAATACAGCACTGAAGAGAATGTTGCGTGGGCCTGGGCCGTAGGGATTACTAGTGATGGTTATAGACAAAGATTTTACTTGCATAAAACCGTGTGCAAGCGACCTCACACACACACACACACACACACACACGTTAGTTCATGTACACATGTACCAGATGAAGAGCTCACACGTTAGAAGGCGCTTAGCTACAAATTAAACCTTCGCCTTTGCCCGATGTGCTCGGAGAGCCAGTATAAGTGGTAACGACTTACACGACAACATACAAACACATACATACACACACACACATATATATACTGTACATACATACACACACACACACACACACACACATATGCACATACACACACACACACACACATATGCACATACACACATACACACGCACACACACAAAGTCTGTGACCTTCAGTCAGCCTGGAAGTGATTGAACGACTCCTGAAGGGGGAGAGAGGAAGTGTGTGGGGGAAAAAGGAGGGGGGAAGGGGAGAGGGGGGCAGGAAGAACATCAGGAGAGGTGCAGGAATGCGAGTGATGACGATGGGGGGGATTGGGGAGAAGAAGGTACTGGGGAGAAGGACATACGAAGGGGGGAGGAGGAGGAAAGGAGTGTGGGGGGAGAGGTAATGTAACGTGGGGTGAGAAGGGAAGGGAATGACACTGGGGGGAGGGGTGCAAAGGGACATGGCAGGATGAGGGGGGGAAGGGAATGGGAAGAAGAAGGGAGAAGGGAATGGGGAGAAGAGGGGAGAAGGGGTAAATGACAGGGGGAGGGGGGAAAGAGGGGAAGGGATATGAGGTGAGGGGAAAAGAGGGGAATGGGAGGTGATAATGTTGGGGGGAAATGAGGGGAAAAGGCCAAGAAAGAGGGGAAAAAAGAGAGAGAGAGAGAGAGAGAGAGAGAGAGAGAGAGAGAGAGAGAGAGAGAGAGAGAGATAGAGAGGAAAAGATAGAAAAGACGAAAGAGAAGACATTGAACAGAGATATACGAAAAGGAACACTAATTGAGGGAAACGAAGAAGAGGTAAGAAGATCTGGGAACACAGACATGAACAACTGTGCAGCTGCACGACTTTGGCCCACCGTGAAGCTGTGCATGGCGCTGCTGTTCCGGCACAGCTGTCGCCAGGGAGTCGATCCTCTCCCACCCCCTGCCCCATCTTCAGTCAAGTACACAAATCCTATGAAAAGGCGCACAAACACACACACACATAAACGCACACACACACACACACACACACACACACACACACACACAATCACGACTACAGATTCGAGATCAAACCCAATCCAGGGTTTAAAAATACGTCACAATCTTGCAAACCGTTACTGTCCCCCTTGGAAAGGTCAGAGTATGATATGTCTGAGCTAAGAACTCTTGGTCGGGAGGGTAGCAACTGCCGGCCACAAGTCCAGCACATGATCCACGACCATAGTGAATCACTTACAAAGTACATGGGTGTAACATCTACGTATTTTCACTGTGTGCGTGTTTGAGAAGGTGGATTAGGTAGGATAAAAATAATAAAAGAAATAAAATAAGAATAAAATTCTAAAGGATAAGTTTGTTATTACTAAAAAAATAAAACAAATTAATGAATAAAGACAGCTTTGCAAACGGGTATAGAAAAGATCGACAGCTGTCCCAGGCGGTAGCAACTAGACAGCCGGTCCTGTTCACCCCGCAGAACTCTTCCCGGGAGAACAATGCACACCAAACACTTGAAGTGGGACTCGACGCGTGTGAGACAAGGACGACACTGGGAGGAAGAGGGGGAGGAGGAGGAGGATGAGAGGGGTCGAGGAAGAGGGGGGTGGAGGATAGGAGAGTGGAGTATGAGGGAGGGTGGAGGAGGACGAGATGGAAGTGGACTAGAAGGGGTGGAGGAGGACGAAGGGGGGTGGAGGAAGAGGACGAAGGAGATGGAGGAGGAAGACGAAGGGGATGGAGGAGGAGCAGGGAGAAGGAAGAGGAGGAGGAAGAGGAGGATGGTGGAGAAGGATGACAGGGGATGAGAACGATAGAGAGGTGGAGCAGGAAGAGGGGTAGGAGGAAGAGGGGGAGAAGGACGAAGTTGGGGAGGAGGAGGAGGAGGACGAAGAGGGTGGAGGAGGAGGAGGAGAGAGGATAGCAAACCAAGGCAAACAAGATTAAACAAAGAAAAAAGTTAAGAGGATTGTCTAGGGACTGGATTTGATCAGCTGTTTTTTGTTTACATACAAAATGACCCACGATTATCAAAAGTGTGACCGAGCGTGCTAACCACCGGACCACTCCACACCCCAAGAGAAGAGCCCTATACTAAGGCCCCTAGAAGGAAGGCAACAAGGAAGTCCACTAGGTTTTACCCGATAACGAAGGACGCTGGCCTTATAAGTAAGGACGCAATATGGTCATTTAGGAATGCCTTACCGGTCTTGGATGGGGCTTAGGGAAGTAAGTCCGCCGGGAAGGCCGACCTTATGGAATCTCATTACGGAGGACCTTCCTACGATACGAAGGACACTTAAGGTCACTGGCCAGACAGGCACGCAGGAATGGTAGTCCACCGCGGAAGGCCTTCCCTGGCTGCGAAGGACACTGAAGAACGATGGCTACATAACGGTGGCCGGGACAGAATACTCGAGGCCACGAAGAAGGACCACGAAGAAGGACACCATGGAAGGCCTACTACTGGACCACTGAGGGATAGATAATGAGAGAGAGGGAAAGAGAGAGATAGAGGGAGAGGGAAAAAGAGAGAAACGGTTAGACCACTTTATGGATGGGGATGACAGGTGGTCATGGACATGGAACTGCCTAGTGTAGGCCTCATGGTCTCTTGCAGTCTCCTTCATTCTTATGTTCTTATGAGAGAGAGAGAGAGAGAGAGAGAGAGAGAGAGAGAGAGAGAGAGAGAGAGAGAGAGAGAGAGAGAGGGGGGGAAAGAGGGGGAAATGGGGGAGAAAGGGGGGTGAAGGGTGAAGGGGGGGTTAGAGCAGTGATGAGGTTTCGTGGTTTCCTCCCCTTCGTCCCCTCCCACCCCCTCCTCACTCCACAACTCCATAATGCACTCCGCCGCACTCCACACCTCCATTCCCTTCCTCTTGACACTCCCTCCCACTCCTTCAGTGCCGTCATGTGATTTTATTACAAAAATAAAAGGCTCGATTCTGTATAGCCATCAGTGACTGCCACCCACCCACGTGTCCAGGCTATCCGAACACAGAGGGTATAGGTGACATCCTCAACAGGTAATAATCACCTTTTGCCGTCAACCAAGCCACCTTGATCTTACGTACTAGGACAGCCAAAATGTTAAGGGTCCTTATATATTTGATTCTGGCTAAAGCATTGCGATTTTATTCAGCTACAGGAAGAAGACCCGGGAATATTTGTTAGAGACATTTATTCAATAAATCAATTAATAAATTAAAACCGAAAATGATAATTTAATTTTAGGTGGAAAAAACAAACTAATCTATGGACCCTCTATTTCCCCAATAAAGGAGTAGAGTTACGAGTTTCCGACGTGACGTTATTAATCCGTGTGACGTGGCGTCACTATCAGACGTGACGTCACTATTAGACGTGACGTCATTGGTACTGATGTGACGTCACATATAAGATGACAAATTACTCCTGTCATATCACTCATACCAATGTGACTTCATGGGACGTCCTATGACGTCAGATGTCAGTATGACGTCACACGTGCTGCCATGATGTCAAAGACGTCACAAGCGTCACCATGACGTCACTGATGCCTACGTAAAGTCATTCGGACTGATCACGGGTAGATTGGAAACCCTAATCACCTGATCAGTATCTGGATCCAATCATTAAGGTTCGTCGTTTTGTGAGAGGGAGTGGGAGGGAGTGGGAGGGATGGGAGGAGGGGTAGGTGGGAGAACGAGAAGGAAGGAAGGGGAAGGTGGGAGGTAGTAGTTAAGAGGGAGGGGAGGGGAAGGAGGGAGTAAGGGGAGGGGAAGGTGTGAGGGAGGGGAATGTGGGAGGGAGTGGGGAAGAGGGAGGGGAGGGGAAGGTGGAAGGGAGTGGGAATGAGGGAGGAGAGGGGAAGGTGGGAGGGAGTGGGAGGGAGGAAGGGGAGGAGCTTTTTGTGCCTTCTTTGTCTTCGCCAGCTGGGTACTTGTTGGGGGGGGAGGCTGAGCGGTGGAGGAGGTGGGAGGTGAGGAGGAGGGGGCCGTGGTGGACGGAAGGTGGAGGAGGAGGAAGAGGAAGAGAAAGAGGCGGACGAGGGAGAAAAGGAAAAGGAGGAGGAAGAAGAGGAAGAGAAGTAGAAAGAGGTGAAAGAGGAAGAAAAGGAAAAGGGGTAGGAAGAGAAGGAAGAACAGAAAGAAAAGGAGGGTGAGGAAGAAAGTGGAAAAAGATGGAGAAAACGAAGAATGAAAGAGAAGAGGAAGGAGGGAGGGGAGGAGGGGAGGGAAAACGAAAGGAGCGGCAAGGGGAGGGAGAAGAAAAGGGATCAGAGGGAAAGGGAATGGGGACGGAAGGGGAATGAATGGGAAGTTGGGGGGAAGGTAATGACAGTTATAATGATAAATGGGGGTAATGACAAAAATACCCCCCCACACACACACACAAGGTCGGACTGGTCTACTAACATCCTTATATATACGAAAGGGGGGAGAGATGGGGGAGGAGATGGGAGGAGGGGAGAGGGGTAGGGTGAGATAGGGAGGAGGGGCAGATGGGGAGAAAGGTGAGATGGGGAGGAGGGGGAGATGGGGAGGAGGGGGAGAGGTGATATGGGGAGGAGAGGGAGATTGGGGAGGAGGAGGAGAGGGGGCAAGGGAGGAGAAGGGGAAAGGGGACGCACTTCCCGCTAAACTACTCGCAAGTACCATACCGAACACCCAAGACTAGAGATCCCCCCAATTCCTTATCCCCCAATCACCCCAGGTAAGGAATCTAGGCATGTTATGATGCGGCTACCCCCTATACAAAGGGGAAAACTGTGGACATTAGCTCTGTATTAAATGTGAATTGGAGATGAAGGAGAGAAAGAGATAGAGATAGAGATAGAGATAGAGAAAGAGAGAGAGAGAGGGAGAGAGAGAGGAAATACTCTCTAAAGAGTCAACCGGAATAAAAATGGCGGCAGCGGAAGAGGAGGGGAGGGCGGAAACTAAGGAGGAGGACGAGGAGGAGGAGGAGGATCGACGGAGCGAGACGACTCGTGGTGTGAGCGGATGCAGGAAGGAAGAGGGACGCGGTGATTGGTGGAATTGGAACACGTACGCTTACACATATATACATATATATATATATATATATATATATATATATATATATATATATATATA
The DNA here is from genome assembly GCF_046742065.1 of Oratosquilla oratoria. Lineage (NCBI taxonomy): Eukaryota > Metazoa > Arthropoda > Malacostraca > Stomatopoda > Squillidae > Oratosquilla > Oratosquilla oratoria. The sequence continues at coordinate 9,943,762 of NC_134791.1, read as the reverse complement.
TATATATATTATATATTACATATATATATCTTTTTCCCACTGATACAATTTTCTTTACAAAAGAATAAATACACGAAAAAAATATAATAAATTAAAATCGAGCCTTCATGATACAAAGACACATGTACGACAACTCTACATGAGTCAGTTTATTATGTCCCTGACTGCACCACGCGACACAAGCTTCGGCGCCTACAGCCGAAGCCGCCACCTCTACCCTCCGTGCTTGGATAGCCTGGGCAAGTGACAATCACCGGTAGCCGTTGGGATAAAACCCGAGTCTCTGAAGTCAGAGTCGAGTTCAGAGATGACCGCGCCACAGCGGTGTACTGTGCGTGTTTAGAGAGAGAGAGAGAGAGAGAGAAAGAGAGAGAGAGAGAGAGAGAGAGAGAGAGAGAGAGCGTAGAGAACAGGGAGGATGCGTGGGTGAAGGGAGGGAAGATGGAGTAGGGAGGAAGGAACAGGGAGGAAGGAACAGGGAGGAGGGAAGGAGGAGGGGAGGAGGAGGGAAGAGGGAGGAGGAAAGTAGGAAGGAGGGAAGGAGGAATGGAAGGATGGGGAGAGGATATGGAGGAAGGAAGAGGGAGGAGAGAGGGAAGAGAGACAATGGAAGAGAGGAAGGAAGAGAGAGGAACGAGAGAAGAGGACGGAGGGAGTAAGGAAGAGGAAGGAGGAAAGAGGGAGGAGAGAAGAGGGAGGAGGGAAGAAGGAAGGAGGAAAGAAGGAAGGAGGAAAGAGAGAGTATAGAGGGAAGAGGAAGGAGCGAGTAAGGAAGAGGGAGGAGGAAAGAGGGAGGAGGGAAGATGGAGAAAAGAGGAAAGAGAGAAGAAGGAGGTGAAGAGGAAGGAGCGAGTAAGGAAGACGGAGAGGGGAAGAGGGAGAAAAGAGAGAGGAAAGGGGTGAAGAGGAAGGAGCGAGTAAGGAAGAGGGAGGAGGAAAGAGGGAGGAGGGAAGAGGGAGGAGGAAAGAGGGAGGAGGGAAGAGGGAAGAAGGTAAGTGTAGGGGGGTACAGGAGATGGAGGAATGGGGGGAGGGTAGAGGGGGGGGGCGGAAATGCCTTCCTTGCGTTCCTCTACAAAAATACCCTCACTCACTCTTATCACTTCCGTACGCAATTCTCATTACGCAAGAGAGAGACAGTGAGAGAGAATTGTCAACCTACGCTACTAACTCCATTTTGTTTATTCTGTCCGTCAAGAAGCGATTTCATCCAACTAACCATTTTAAGAAACGGTTAGACAACTTCATGGATGGGGATGACAGGTGGTCATGGACATGGCACTACCTAGTGTAGGCCTTATGGTCTCTTGCAGTCTCCTTCATTCTTATGTTCTTATGTAAAGAGCTGAGGGGGGAGGGGGGACGTCTAGGAACCCAATGGGTTGAACAAATGTTCTTCATTTGTTCTCTTTAGACAAGGATAAGTCGTACAAACGAATAACATCTCTTGGAGTCAGCCAGAATAAAATATATAAGTACGTCACACTGCTGGCAGCCTCTATTTCCAACACCCGTGACGTGACAACAATGGTACCACGTGCGCACGTGCGCGCATGCCAAGGACGTAACGGCAACAATTTCCGTTAGAAAATTCGAATTCAAATTGAAAACGACACACTCGGCTTCCGTTAGGATTTTTTAAAGTTCAAATCGATTTAGTGTTCCCGCCTTTTTTTTTTTTGTCTCAAACCTACAGGTCGGCAGGCGATTTTATTCAACTTCCTTCCAGGTTTTAACTAATATACATCTGAGTTACAATTCAAATAATACACTAAACTAGTTCCTTAACCCTGTTGATTATATCACCCCTCTAAGTGAGCGAGGGTAGGGGATTTAGCTGAACTAAATCTCTTGGTGTCTTGGACTACCTCATCCTGTCTGTAGGGGGTACCGAGATCGGAAAATGTTAGGGAATTAACTTTCATGGACAGAGCATAGTTGTGTAACCACAACAGTAACTTCAATGATAACTAGGTTAACTGGGTTATGACTCAACAACTCCATGAATTGGATTAACTATCGCAATAGTGACCACCCAGCCGTGACCTGTGACAGAGACAATGGCGGCAGTGACTCGACCAAATTCAATACCAACTCTCGAAGAAGCCGGAACACACA
>NC_134791.1:9906644-9936644 GCF_046742065.1 Oratosquilla oratoria | reverse complement strand
CATTTGTTTGGGTTAACTCAACCCACAAACTGTCATATGCATCCTGTTTCACTTTCTCTAAAACACAAGCATGAACATTGTTTTTAACGTACAATAGAACACCCCCACCTTTCTTGTGGTTTCTATCCTGATGAAAGTGTTTAAATCCCGCAATATTAAATTCAGCTTCGAACTCTGTACCATTTAACCATGTCTCAGTTATTCCTATCATATCGAGATTTTCGCTTTTGACATACGCCTGTATTTCTTGAAATTTGTTCCTAATATACGAGCATTAAAGTACATAGTTTTAAGAAACTCCTGATTATTTCTTTTTGACACATTTTGAGTTTCAATATCATGTCTTATATTATCATTTTGTTTTTTATTTATGCCTTGCTCTATATTATTATTATTTGGTCCTTCATTGACATTCAATGCCTCATTAACATTTCTCCTATCAAAATTAACATTTCCCCCATCACGGACATCTGGTCGATTACGGTCATCCGATCTATTTTGTACATTTTGTCCCCCTACGTCACCGTGATTCACGCCGGCCTCCCGTCGTTCAGTGACATTATGTCCGGCATCCCTTTCTAAAATTATATTTTGTCCTCCAGTGACATTATATCCTACCGTGATATTTTTTCCTCCACTATAATTACATCCCATCGTGATCTTTTGTCTTCCACTGTCATTACATCCTATCTTGATATTTTGGCCTTCATTGACATTCTGTCCGGTATCTCTTCCTAAAATTATATTTTGTTCTTCACTGACATTATATCCTACCGTGATATTTTCTCCTCCATTATCATTACATCCTATCGTGATATTTTGTTCTCCACTATCATTATTTCCCATCGTGATATTTTGTCCTCCACTGTCATTACATCCCATTGTGACATTTTGTCCTAAGACATTACATCCTAATGTGTCATTTCGTCCTCTAGCGATATTACATCCTATCATGATATTTTGGCCTTCATTGACATTCTGTCCGGTATCCCTTCCTAAAATTACATTTTGGCCTTCAATGACATTATATCCTACCGTGATATTTTCTCCTCCATTATCATTACATCCTATCGTGATATTTTGTTCTCCTTTACCATTACTTCCCATCGTGCTTCCCATCGTGCTTCTGACACAATGGCACCACACCTTGAGTGACACTGTCCCCTGGTCACTGTGTCACGTGTCTTGACACAACTGTGTGGTGGCACGTCTTTATGTATATCCTGATCTGACACGTGTCATGTCAAATGGTTTGACCCGTTTTCTCAGTCGTTGGGGTTCGTTCCCACGACAACGAAACAGGGCTGCCAACTGTCCCAAACTGGCACGAAAATTGTGACGTTACTGACGTGAGCCGGCGGGCCTAATGACGTCACGGGGAGGTGAGAAGAACGTGAGGGAACAAGGGGAGCGTAAGAAGAACGTGAGAGGAACGAGAGTAATAGAAGAGTGTGAGAAGCGCGTGAGATGAACGTGATAGTAAGGTGATAGTGTGGTGATAGTGAGGCGATAGTGACGTGATAGGGGCCCGAGATTATCTCCCCCTTAATCCCTAGCCGACCCTAAGGGACCGACACCCCCCCCTACCCCCTGGGGGGGGTCTATGGGCGCTAATCCCCCCCCCGCACCCCCACCACCCCCGACGTCTGCCCAAGGCCCTAAGGTCGCTCTCGAGCGACTCTCAGTACCTGACGAATATAATCACACAAGATTAACTTCGATGACGTCATAGTCCATGAAGTCAGTGACGTCACTTTCCATGACGTCACTGTTAGTGACGTCAGAAATACAAAAATATAGAAATGAAAAAATAAACAAAGAAGAAAAAGACCAAGACGAAAAAAAAAAAAGATTAAAGACAAGGAAAATAAAATAGAAAAGGTAAAAAATATATAAAATAAAATAAATAAAAATAAAGAATGAAGGTGAAGAGTAGGAAGAGGGCGAAAAATTACCATCGTTACCCATTACCGTTACCTGTGACCTCGCCGAACTTCGTGACAATAACAACAACAACAACCCACGACGTCAATCCTCGTCAACAACTGACAACAACTCTGCCAACACATCAATTTGGCTCCACTACTACTATTACCAATAATTCAATTTCCTATTACTAACACCATACCATGATATTCCACCATGATGACACTATACCACCACCATACCACCATCACGGTCCTACCTTGTCACCATCACCACCATACTGGTATCTAGAATTCTGATCCTAGGTTAGGATCACCATACCAACACAATACCGTAATACCATCACCATACCATTAACTCCAACTGTAGTGATATGTATCACCATCACTATACTACCAATCACAACACAGTCACCATACTCCAATCACAATCCTACATCTTCACCATACCCCCAATCATCGAATGAACTCATTACAACACTCCAATCATTACCTAATCTTCACCATAACCCCATCAAAACCCTGCAGTACAATCACAATATCCTAATCATCCTACAAAATCATCACCACACCCCAAATAACAAATCCACCACATCTTCACCATACCCCCAATCACAACACTGTCACCATACCCCAATCACCGAAACCCTACCACAATACCATAACCTCACCACAACTCTGAACATAATAACTTCACACTGATACCATCGCCGTCATACCAGCGCCTGGGAGGTAATTACCCAACCACCGGTACCTGCCCCCCGGTGGGCAAATTGCGCGGGGTCCCCTTGTGTGAAACCCCAAAGGGGGTCACGACCCGATGAAGTCGACAGATAAAATAAATGACTTAAACCGAGTATCCTAACCGTAAGCTGATGTCATTAAGTTAATCTTGATTAACTTAACTAAATTCACTGGTTTCATACTTACTTCTACGTCCACGTTAACTTGCTCTGCTACACATTAAACCTCATCGCTTACCTGCAAAGAATGAAATATATAAATTAAATACATTTAGTAAATACAATAATAACGCGACTTATGGCGAAAATATCGCCGTCGGTTCATAAAAATGCGCCATCATTGGCTTCATACCGCCATCTTTCTGGCGGTATTTTGAAAAAACACTACCCAACTTTTGGCAGCATTTAACAAAACTCAAATAAATGAATGAAATAAAAAAAACAAAAAAAAAAAACGGAAAATTAACAGCCATTGATGAATAAACAAAATGAATAAACAAATAAACGGGAAATTAACATTTTTTTTTTATTTTTCTTAAAGCTTTGAAATTCTTCTCCTGACATGCCTCAACCATCGTCACTCCGTATAGGACTGTAGTTCTCTGTCTGGGGTACCACTTATACTTGCTGTTATTGTTGATATTTTGTTGTTATTGTTGGCCAGTTGTTGTTGTTGTTGTTGTTTTTGTTGATATTAGACTGATACGTGTACAACACGCCTTAATAGGGCAAAAGAATAACTTGCAATTCGCCATTTTTTTTCCAAAACATATCCCAAAACATAATTAGGAATTGAGCAATTTGTCCAAATGGAAGGTCGCAAAAACAAACTTGGAGATGACTTCTCGAGGTCATTGAAGAACGAGAAAAAAAATTATATATACATATATATATATATATATATATATATAATGTGTATATATATATATATACATATATATATATATACATATATATATAAATATATATACAGATGTATATACATATATATATATATATAATGAGTCGGCTACTCTAGGTCATTGAAGAACGAAAAAATTACACACACACACACGCGAGCGCGCGCGCGAGTCGACTACTCTAGCCACCAGACCACCTGTGGGCCCGGAGGTGGTCTAAATGGCCACCTGCGTGACAGACTGAGTTTTGCGCATGGGGGCAACAGGTGGGAAGCGAACGGGGGGTGGAGGGGGTGGACAACCAACCCCGTCATGCATGATTAGGTGTTGCCATCTGTGCATCAACGAAAACGAAATTTACTTTGTGGTTCTACATCCCCTCACACTCACACACACACACACACACACACACACACACACACACACACACACACACACATATATATATTATATATATATATATATATATATATATATATATATATATATATATATATATATATATATATATATACAGGCACGCACACACACACACACACACATATATATACATACACATGTCACAACCTTTTAACCTCAGTGGGACCCAACTTTGCTAAATGCAAATATATTTCTAACTTATTCCGGCAGCTTCACTGGCCTACGAGGATTCTGCATAATTAAACTTTATAGTGTAGTTAATTCCTTCTGTATAGCGTTAAATATGAATATCAGCAGAGCATGGGCCTAATCAAACTATTTTCTAAGGAATTTTAATATTCAAACAATCAGTCACATTAATAATGATAATACTAATAATAATATAAATTGATATCACACACACACGCACATATAATAAACTAATTATTGATTTTGTTAGTAACGAGTTAATTTTCTGAAGTTGTTTGACTGCTCAGGACAACAGAATTTCATAAGTGAGGGCGACAGTAATTGGGCACTTAAACTCTGCCCCAACAAGGCACTTGACACTTAACCAGAATGTTCACATAATGATTACAGCTTGCCACAGAATACTCATTTTTGTTGCACATTTAGTTACACACTTGGTCATGCGCTGAATTACACACTAAGTTACACACACTGTCAGATATGAATTTGTGAAAGTGAGTACTTGTCATACCTCGATTTAGTACCGGGGATCCTAGATGAGGATCACCATACCAACACAATACCATACCATCACCATACCATTAACTCCAACTATAATGACAAGTACCACGCATATGGCCAAACCATATGGTTTAACGTCACAAACTCCACCCTATTGGAAGGCTAGGACGGTACCCCTCACAGAGGACTTTGTAGCGTAGAATCTAATGAACCATGCCCTAGGTTTAACTTCGCCGGTGACAGGGTTCGAACCGCCATCCCCTCGACCTTCGCCGCAAGTAACAACGCCCTAACCCGCTCAGCCAGCGAGCTCCCCAAGGCCGAATGATGAGACGAAGAAATTGAATCAATTTGCAGTTCTTCGTCACCACTCCAAGCTCATTCAAACGATTAGATGAAGAACGAAAGCGTGGCGGTGATAATGTGGTGATATGGTCGGTTAAGATGTGTTCCAGCTCCAACATTTTTCGTCTACTTCCAGTTCAGTGTGTCGACTGACTGCGATTCTCTCCTTCTCGTGCTTCGAAGTTTCCGAGTTTCAAGCTATAGAGTTTCGAGCCTCAAAAACCCAAAAGTCGATAATACTTCCCCAATGTACTCGGTTTTCTCTGACTGTAATTGTTTATAAATTATATATATATATATATATATATATATATATATATATATATATATATATATATATATATATATAATTCCGCTGCAATGTCTACTTCCTCAAAAATTTAGAATATGTGATTCTCAAACGGACTTGTGACAATATATATATATATATATATATATATATATATATATATATATATATATATATATCACAGACACAACTGAAAATACAGTAAACAAATAATAAAAATACAATAGAAAAATAAATAGAAATAACAATGATATATATATAATAAGACACTAAAGTATAAAAATAATACCAATACAAAACAAAAAAATCGTGAGTACCGGTATTTATTATGCTTCAACAACCTGTCCTTCATTTCTTAATTTCATTCAAATTCCAATAAAGCAACATCACTGGGAGAGAGAGAGAGAGAGAGAGAGAGAGAGAGAGAGAGAGAGAGAGAGAGAGAGAGAGAGAGAGAGAGAGAGGTTCAGAGAGAACAATAACAACAGCAACAATTATCCTCCGTCCATGTTACCAAGAAACTTGTATTTCACAATGTAACTCACACGACATTTCCGCTCATGACTTTGCGAAACACAATCGAGAGAGAGAGAGAGAGAGAGAGAGAGAGAGAGAGAGAGAGAGAGAGAGTGAGAGAGAGAGAGGCTAAGAGAGAGAGAAAGAGGGAGGAGAGGAAGAGAAAGAGAGAGAGTATAGGGAGAGAGGGCGAGATAAGATGAATACAAGGAGAGAAGGTGAGAGGAAAAGTGTGTAGAGTGAGATAGAGGAGAGAGAGAAAGGAGAGAGAGAAAGGAGAGGGATAAAGGAGAGAGAGGGAGAGAGAGGGAGAGAGAGAGAGAGAGTGAGAGAGAGAGACGGAAAGAGGGGTAGTGGGAGAGAGAAGATGAAGAGAAGGAGAAAGGGGGAGAGGAAGAGTGTGTAGAGGGAGAGGAAAGGGAGAGAGAGGAAAGGAAGAGAAGAGAGGGAGGGAGGGAGAGAAAGAGAGGAGAGAGAGAGGGGAAGAGGGAGAGAGAGAGAGAGGGGAAGAGGGAGAGAGAGAGAGAGAGGGGAAGAGGGAGGGGGAGAGAGAGAGAGAGAGAGAGAGAGAGAGAGAGAGAGAGAGAGAGAGAGAGAGAGAGAGAAAGAGAGAGGAAAAAAATATATTCACGAGAAGGGCGACATCTCTGCTCCAGCGGGCAACCCACTCACAACTTCCACGAACTCACGTCACGTCACGTCGCGTGCCCCGGTGACGTCATAGCCGAGCGACGCCTTTCCCGAACTTTGATTAGTTGAATAAAATCGTCTGGCGACAGGCAAATAAAAACAATGAAATATATATATATATATATATATATATATATATATATGACCCAACCCTGAGACTGGGTGATTAGCCAGAATCTGAATGAAATCAATAGGCAATATACACTGTAACAATGATTTATAAAACCATAAATGATCAATTATTTAAATGGGTTCTGATTATGAGATTTCTGTTTGTGGCTAAAAGCCTTTCTTTCCTTGTGGACAATCTCGCTCCGCTATCATGCAGAGCCTCCAGGTATAGCTGTCCCCTCTCTCTCTCTCTCTCTCTCTCTCTCTCTCTCTCTCTCTCTCTCTCTCTACATTGTCTCTCCATTACACAAACACAAAACATAATAAACGAATTAATAAAAAATTGCAATAAACAAATTCAAATAAAAAATAAAGATAAATAAAGTCATGAATAAACAAATAAAAAACAAACAAAATAAACATTAAAGACAAAAAATAAAATAAAAAAACGAATAAAGCTAATATATAGGTATGGGACAATCCTGACGCCATGTCACCACCGACCGACCGACCGACGGACCGACACCAGACGGAAATGGCAAAACAAGAAGGACGACACCCGACCCGTCGGGAATCGAACCCCGGCGCGCCGCGGCGCCTTGATGCCGTGCACTGCGATACATAGAGTGGGGAGAGAAGGGGTAGAGGGGGAGATTGGGGGTGGGGATGAAACCCGAACCGTCGGGCAGGACGAGCATGGGGCGATTACAACGCTTACACGACACTCCACACGATGGATCGGGAGAGATTGGTCTCTGAATACGATGCCTATACGATGCCCATCCCGATCCGTCGGGCAAGGGGGGGAAGGGGAAGGGGTGTGGAGGGAGAGGGAGAGAGAGGGAGAGAGAGAGGAGGAGAGAGGATGGGTGGAGAAAGAGAATGAGAGAGAGGGTGGGTATATATATATATATATATCTAAGTCTAAATAAAAATATTCTTCTAAAAAACGCTGTGAAAGTCGGGGACAGGTGGTATTACGGTGACACTTTGTCGTAAAAATATTCTTGAAAAAGCGCTTGGGTAAGTCGGGTCAGGTGGTATTCTTTCTTCTTCTTCTTCGCGTTCTTCTTCTTCTTCCTCGCGTTTTTCTTCGCGTTCTTCTTCGCATTCTACTTCGTGTTCTTCGCGTTCTTCTTCCTCGCGTTCTTCTTTGCGTTCTTCGTGTTGGGGATCCCGTGTTGGGGTTCCGCCCCGAGGCCGAAGGGGAAAACGAGGAATTAGAGCGCGGAAAGCTGCGGCCGTAGGCCGCTGTTTGCGCAGCCAAGCCGCCGGCGAAGCCGGGGAGGGCGAAGCCCGCGGCTTGTATACATACATATATATATATATATATATATATATATATATATATATAGAGAGAGAGAGAGAGAGAGAGAGAGAGAGATAGAGAGAGAATGAGAGAATGGGAGTTGGAGAGGGTGAGAAAGTGCGTGCGTGTGTGTGTGTGCGTGCGTGTGTGTGTGTGTGTGTGTGTGTGTGTGTGTGTGTGTGTGAGAGAGAGTGAGAGAGAGAGAGAGAGAGAGAGAGAGAGAGAGAGAGAGAGAGAGAAAGAGAAAAGGGGGAGGTCTAACCGTGAATCCACTAGACAGCTTCTCCCCATACACAAAGCAACAAACTTTCTATATTTAGTTCTGTCTAGAGACTAAGAACGCACATCCCTTACCCTAGCTTGCCTAACACACAAGGCAAAGGTGACGGCTTCGGTAGAAGCCAAGAGGGGGTCTCGATCGCTGACGACCCCTTCGGGCGTCAGCTCGGCCAACCCCCCCTTAGTCCCTAACCGAATAAAATCACCTATTCTTAGCCAGAAAAAAAATACGTCCTAAGGTCATCAACGGGGGAGTTTATGTAGTTTATTCTGTTTGCCTTCAGAGGATTTTATTTGGCTTAAAATGAACCCAGGGCCCACGTGCTGCACCCAGCCAAACCCAATCTTGTCCATATGACCCAGCCAAGGTCAATTCTCCAGCACTATCCCCGCCTCCTTTCTCCCCCTTCCCCTCCCCCTCCTCCTTCCTCCACAACTCATCTTCATCTCCTACTCCCCCGCCCTACCCACCCACCCTCCGAAATCTCCCTCCTTCCCCTCCTCAACCACCCTCTTCCTTCTCCCCCTTCCCCTACCCCTCCTTTACTCCCCCCATTTTCCTCCCTCCCCAACTCATCTTCATCTCCTACTCCCCCCACCCTCCCAAGTCTCCTTCCTCCCCCTCCCCAACCACCCTCTTCCTTCTCCCCTCTCCCTTTACCCCCATTCTCCTCCTTCCTCCCCAACTCATCTTCATCTCCTACTCCCCCACCCAACCCACCCTCCCAAGTCTCCTTCCTCCCCCTCCCCAACCACCCTCTTCCTTCCCCCCTTCCCTCTCCCTCCTTCACCCCCCATTCTCCTACTCCCTAACTCATCTTCATCTCCTACTTCCCCCCACCCCACCCTCCTCCCCCTCCCAACCACCCTCTACCTTCCCCTCCCCCCTTCTGTCCTCGCCTTCCCCTCCTTATCCGTCCTCACCTCCCCCTCCCCCTCCCCAACCGTCCTCGCTTCCCCCTCCGTCTATGGCCACGTGTTACTGTACTACAATTATTTTTGTCTATTTATCTATTATTTCTGGTATAGCATCGTTTCTGCCGTTCCTGTGAAGGGTGCTGACGTTCCCTCAGCTGAATAAAATCGTCAGGCGGCAAATGAAGTTAATAAATCCGATACCTCATTTGTCATTATTGATATATTACAACCTACACATTATATCATTATAATTTCTATCATCATTATAACTATCACTGGTTACTATTAATCTATCATAAATATCATCTAATATTATCTTTAATTAATATAAATATTAATCGGTTATATCCCCTTTTAATAAAGTTAACGACTTTACTATTATCATTGCTAGAATTGTCATTATTATTATCATCAGTCAATATACATTATTACTATTGTATGATGTATGTGTATATACATTTTTATATACATACATACTGTATATATATACATATATATATATATATATAAACACGCACACACACATATACATATCTCAATCATAACTATTACAAATATTAGCATTGTACAAAAATCTACATTTGTACTTGACAGCAAACACATCTACTGGGACAGAGTAGAACCCACGACAATCATCACGACGCGAGCAAAGCACTCTAAACACTGGTCAATTACAACTCTCACCCGTCCTGGGTGGCACCTTTTCTATTTTAGTTTTGTTGTCGCCAGGCGATTTTATTCATCTCTGTGGCACCAATCCTCACAGTAGCGCGTGGGACACGAAAAATAAAATGTTCATACGAACAATGACTCCACATAAAGAAATAATTGAGGATATAAAATATCATTATGAACACAATGCAAAGCAAATAAATAAATGAATACAAAAATAAGAAAAAAAGGTAAATAAAATAAATATATATATATATATATTTATATAAAAAATACATATATTTATATAAAACAATAATAACACTAACAATAATATCAGTGACAATAGCAAAAATTAATAATAAATACGAACATAATAATAATAACGATGAAGATGATAATATCAATGAAATATCATTACTAATAATAATGTGATTTCAATCACATGCCAATGTGCTCCACAACCTTATGACGTCATGGAGGACGCCAGTCGCCAGCGCGCCGTCGGTCCCTGGCGAAGGCCACAATCAAATCTTGTCTGCCGAGACGCACATGGAGAGGAAAACCTGCCCATGACGTCAGGCACAGGAGCACACACAGATGAAAATAATAATAATGATAATAATAATAAATATGATGATAATAAAAAAAATATAAAACCAGCTGAAAATACGTGAGAGATAACAATCATAGATCACACGATGTACTCATGATCGACAGCTATTACCCTCCCGGATGAGAGCTTATATACTGTATATATATATATATATATATATATATATATATATATATATATATATATATATATATATATATATATACAAAATTGAAAAAGGTGGATAAAGAGAGTCACGGATCTCGTTCCGAGTTTATTCCTGACCGGTTTCGCTTGTAGCTTCTTCAGAGGAATGTTTTCCACCTTTTTCAACTTGTCACAATGTCTCAACATATATATATATATATATATATATATATATATATATATATATATATATATATATATATATATATATATATACACACACACGATCTATGGGTGAATTTGTGGCTTTGTGCGCGCGCAGACACAAAAATAGATAAATAAATAAACAAATGCTTGCCTAGTGTGGTTCCAGCGTGCTATGATGTTTTTCAGCCTTGAACGGGGACCGATCTCAAGACCACTTAGTGAGCGAGCTCATTGACATTACAGAAGCAAGCCTTATTTAACTAAGTGAATGTACCTAATTGTTGTATACAGGAAAGGAGCTACGCTCGCTGGGTCCCGTCACCTACTCTCCATTTTATCATACGAAGTCTCATTCGTGTGTGTGTGTGTGTGTGTGTGTGTGTGTGTGTGTGTGTGTGTGTGTGTGTGTGTGCGTGTGTGCGCGCGCGCATAAAGACGCTTGTGTACGCATGTATGTACGTGCATGTAAACGTGTGTACGCACTCGCGTGTACGTATAGCCATGCTCTCACGCACACGCGCGCACACACACATAATAAACACACAAACGATCGGGAGCACAGACACTGACATTCACACAACTGTAAACGTGCGTGTGCGTTTGCGCGTGTACACATGGGCACATGCGAACGCACACAAAGGCGGAGTTGTGTGTACACACAAAGAAAACGGGGTCCTAAGGTCACTTGGAGACTCGAGGGTTGCCTGCTTCTTGTATCCTCTCTCTCTCTCTCTCTCTCTCTCTCTCTCTCTCTCTGTGTGTGTGTGTGTGTGTGTGTGTGTGTGTGTGTGATTCACCAGTCTTGGATCACGTGCTGGACTCGTGATAGACAGCTATTTCCCTCCTAGAAGAGAGCTCAGAGCTCATATATAGACCGATCTATGGGTAATGCTGTAACTTTACACACACAACTCCCCGACCAAGAGAGCTGGAGTAACGACTCACAGCGCAGCGATACTGAAATTATTTCTGCCCTGGGCGGGATTCGAATATCTCCAACACTTTCGATGCTTAGGTCTCCCTGAACTGATTAAAATCATCTGGCAACAGCCAGAACACAGATCATAAATACTAGCGACAGTGCGAACCAAACCCTCAAACGTTATATCAGTTAAATTCTGAAATAGAAATAATCAACGGTAATAACGGTTACACAACACAAGATCAACAATCACGACATCTATATCTGTCATTATGAAAATTATTTAATTGCCTCGTTTACTCAACCAGGCAATTAACCTGATCTACCCTAACCCTTTCCACCACCACCATCCCTCATCCGCATCCATAAAAAATAAAATAAAATAAATAGAAAATAAATATTATATATATATATATATATATATATATATATATATATATATATATATATGTATATATATATATACCATACAATTAGCCTTTCATAGTAACTTTTGTATAGTTACTTCACCTGTCGTCATATGATTTTATTCACCTACGGGACCCCCCTACCTCCCCCCAAGGAAAGCGAAAAGGGCCCAGAGTTTACAAACAGACTTGTTACCACCAAGTTTAGTTAACTTAACCCAGTTCAGTTAAATAAACCCTAGTCAACCATTACAAACGAGAAACTTGAAAATGAACTACAGGATCATAAACCCCGCCCACCCTCAGTCCCCCTCCCCTCCCCCCCGTCCAACCCCTTCTCCCCCACCATTCCCCCCTCTTCCCCTCTTAACGGTCGGTGATCCTTCCCGAGGTGGGGAAAAAAAGAGAGAAGAGAGAAGTAAATGAAGAAAAAAGAAGAGGAGAAGTAGAGGGAAGATGAGTAAATATAAAAGGAAAAGATGAAAAAAGACAACAAAGAGAGAGAGAGAGAGAGAGAGAGAGAGACGAGGGAAAAAAGGAAGAAATTAAAAGTTTTGTAAATTATTAACGAGTTTAATATACCATAATTTTTCTGGTACCTAAATATATATATATATATATATATATATATATATATATATAGATATATATATATATATATATATATATATATATATACTGTATATATATTACTCATTTCAATATTCGTTCCATATAATTGAGAATTAAAAAAAAAAAAAAATCCTGACAGAGTTATCTGTATACTTGTACAATCAAATGCAAAGGCAATCGTTATATTTTGTCTTTCTGCCAGCTGGCGATTTTATTCAATTTAATTAAATTCGTCTTAAAGGTTTTACTTTTGTGTATAATTAATGTATATGGTAGATATCTGAACATATATATTAATATTTATAGAGAAATAATTAATCAATAATAGAAAATTAAAATAGAAAAATAAATAAATCAATAAATAGGGTTAACTCCTCTATAGTTGTAAGGATCCAGGTGAATAAAATCACATGACGGCAACCAGAATTAAGACACATGATGACAATTAACGAAGGGGTGGGGGGCACCAAAACGCCAAAAAAAAAAAAAAAAAAAAAAAAAAAAATTGGGATAATGCCTTCCGTAAACGGTACATGTGCACATAATTGTCGATACACTATCAAAAGGAATAAAAATAAAGAAGAAATAAAAACGAAATAATAAGGAAAAATAAAATAAATTAATATAACAAAAAGAATATAGAACAAGAACAAAAAATGAAACAATAGGAGAAAAAATAAATAAACGAAAGAAAAAATAAGAATGAAAAAACGATAGAAAAAAAAGGGAGAGAGAGAGCGAGAAAAAATAATAATAACACTTTGACAGGGGTCAACCTCAACCATCACAAGGTCGAGCACCCACGGCTGTCGAGTCGACACTTGTGGGAGCGCTGCGGTCGAGACAGACCCCCCCCCCCTCGTGTCTAGGGTCAGGGTCGTTTTCTTCTTCTTCAGCCCATGGGGTGTGTGTGTGAGTGTGTGTGCACTGTGGGTCACTCGTGCTGGCTTTCCCTCCTCCTCCTTGTTCTTCGTCCTCCACTCCCGGAGGAGGGTCCTCCCAGTCCTTCTCCAGGAGAGCTCTCCTCCACTCCTGAAGGAGTATCCCCCCTACCCACACACACAAAATTATATATATATATATACATATACATATATATATATATACATATATATATATACATATATATATATACATATATATATATATTCATATATGTATATATATTTGGTTAGTTACTACGGCACTTGTCATGTGATCGCTGAGTTCGAGTCCTCGGCAGCACCGCATTTCAATTTCTGCATGTGGCCCCATTAGGTCTCCCGATGTTGATGGCTTAGAATTAAAGTGCATTGTGGTTGTTAAAATGTGTGTGTGTGTGTATATATATATATATATCCCATTAGGTTAACAAGAAGGTGGAATTGGCCGCCTTCTTTGAAGACTTGTGCACTTTACAGAAACTATGAGTGGTTTCCATCAAACCGGATCTACAGGAACAACTACAGGCGGAGTGAACGAAGGAGCGTCATTGCCATTCCAGACAACTTCTCTCTCCTTGCCTAAAGGAAGCCACAGATCAATTTAACAACGAGAAGGGCGGATATAGCATCTTGCTACGTGATTCTTGACAGAGAAATTTATTTCCTAAAGTGTCGTGACATCTTCCATGATAATTCCAAATTTAAGCTAATCTCCCGTAACCCAATTATGCATTTCAAAATTAGGTTAAATGAACTGATTTCACTAGTGAATGCGAAAATAGGAGGTAAAGTTCGCACCTTTAGTTGGTGATTTTTCTCCAGGTTATTTTTATGTTAATGTGAAAACCCACAAGGAAGGAAACCCCCCAGTCCATATCATTTCTCAAATCACTACCGTTTCCTATAACGTGGCTAAAATTACATATTTCTCCATATATCCCTAAAACTTATTCTTTAAAATCTACTGATGAATTTACTGATATACGTGTAAATAAACCTGATGACTTTTTTAGCTTCGTTGGATGTTGTCAGTTTATTCTCTAATGTCCCAGTTCTTGGAACTATTAATATAATTCTCCAATATGTCTACAAACACGCTGATATCCCTCCTCCTACCATTCCCAGATATATCATGGAAGAGATGCTGAAAAATTGCACCACCGAGGCCCCTTTCAAATGTCCGGAAAGGAAATTATATGTCCAACATGATGGGATAGCAATGGGATCCCCCATCAGAGTAGTCCTCTTCGCTCGGTAGAGGAATCGGTGTTCCAAAACGAGGACGTAAAACCGCAACTCTACTGCAGATACATCGACCGCATCTTTGTATGTACGCCGTCCGACGCCTTAAGAAATTTAGGCTTCGCCTCTAGGAAATATCAGGCTTAAGCTTCACGAGTGAATTGAATAAGTAGGGCAAACTCCCGTTCCTGGATATTTTAGGGGATTCGTCCTCGGGGGAATTTGCCATCAGTGTTTACAGAAAACCTATTAACACAGACAAATGCCTTAACGGTAAAAATGAACACTCAGACATTTATAAACGTAGTGTTATCAGAGCTTATGTTCATAAAACTATCAAGTGTGCTCTACATAGCAGTCCCTACTCGCAGAATTGAAACACGTGCGCCAATTTTTAGTGAATAATGGATCTTCCGACAGTGTTTTTGATCTAGTGTGTAACAAATTATCAAGTGACCATCTTTCTTCTAAAAAATCCCAAGCCTCAATACATTAACATATATTACCATAACATCTTCACAGAGGCATATAAAAAGATGAAAAGTAATAAAAGACATCATTACTAATAATAAATGCCACCCCACCACTGAAGAAATACAAATCCACAAGGTGGTTTCTAACCCAAGAACTAGCTACCTCTAAAACTAGTATACGAGTTTAAGCGTTTAATCGAGGACTGTGCACCTCGCAACTCAAGCTACATTGGACATACCAGATACAGTCTTTGTAGGCGAATTTCCATGCACTTGAAAAATGGGGCTATTAATTAACATTTACAAATTTACCATCACCAAGTTGCCAAACGGTACAGCTTGGTTAAGAGCACAAAAATGTTTGCTAGCAGTGAAGACCCACGCAAATTTAAAATTTTATTAGCATTGTATATACGAGAAAAAATCCTATTATCAGTATTCAATCAAACATACCTAGTATTAGCTTATTCAATAACAAATTCCTCTTTCGTACGCCACCCCTTCCTTCCATCCCTACGACACCATCGCGTCAGGTGAACCAAACCTCCTCCCCTTCTCACCTAACCCCTCTATCTCCCTCATACCCCAAATGCCCCAAGCACCCTCAGATGACCGTTAGGCCCAGGCGTCTGATCATTTAACCTCTTCAATACAATTCAAATTCACGCGCGCAGCATCGGATGTCTAACGTACGATGCATCACACTACTCGCGTTAGAAAATATTAAAGTCACTGCTGTATTACTCGTTCTCTTTCACTGAGTAATAATAAACACAGAAAACGTGATCAAACCAGTACACAGAATATGGGGGTAACTCATGTACAACTACATAATATAAACATGACGACGACGCTGGCATTCTCGTATACCCGCTCGAGCTTCATGACGCCTACTAAGTATTTCAGCGGCTTTGACCCATCGTTTTTCGCTCATATTTCCGAAATAATCATTCACATCAGCATGGTATATTAGCACAGCCTAATTCACACCCGGCCATAATTTTTGACGTTATAGTGTATTCACAAGTGTATTTAATTACGGTGTTTACTCTTGATATTGTGTGTGTCGTAGCCGACACCCGTGAAGTAAATCGAACAAGTGAAGTTGGGATACACGAGGTAGTTTGTGATGACGTCACGACTTCACCTGTTCGATTTACTTCACGGGTGTTGGCTACGACACACTTAATATCAAGAGTAAACGCCGTAATTAAATACACTTGTAAATGCACTCTAACGTCAAAAATTATGGCCGGGTGTGAATTAGGCTGTGCTAATATATCATACTGATGTGAATGGTTATTTCGGAAATATGAGCGAAAAACGATGGGTCAAAGCCGCTGAAATACTTAGTAAGTAGGCTAAACGTATGTATTTCACGTTCGACGGCGATTGAGCGACATTCATAATTTTTTTTTTGTACGATAAAATTCCCTGCTACGTTATATCATTATCACCGCTTTAATTTTTTTGTTCATACTTGTATGTTTGTATTTCTGTATTTTCTAGATTATTTCTGAGGATGTCTGTATGTAGGCTAAATGTTGAGTTAGATACTGAATAGATATTTTTGGTGAACTTGTCTCTGCCCACCCCCCGAATGACCGGATCCTTAGAAACCTAGAAAATACTAAGAAGATTAGCAACTGTCAGAATGCTGTCGATTTCAATACTACTTGCATACAAGAGAATCGGCTCTCATATTTCTCGAATATATATAAATTAAATTAGCATATACAAAAAGGTAAATTAAATAAAATTAATAATAAATATAAAAACAAAATAAATAAAATAAACTACTTCACAAAACAAATAATCAAATACTGGATATCGCGAGCGGTGTTGCGCGCCGTGTTGCTGTGCAACTTGTGCAACAGACGACCAAGTGTTGCGCAACAGCGCCGCGACGATGGTTGTCAATGAGCCCGAACTCGACAACTATATAAGAGACGGAACAAAGAGACGAGTGCTCTTTGTGTACAGTCGCCAGCACTTCATCCTTCCCCACTTACCCTTTTCGCTTTGTCTTGTGACTAAGCAGGTCATTGATTCAAATTGTCATCAAGCGATTTTAATAAATTGATGTAACCACCTCAACAGATAAAAGGAGTTAAATAATTAAATCCGAAGGCAAATTCAAAATAAATAGTTAAATATAGATGTTTGTGTACAGTTATTGCTACTCCACCCAACCCTGAACATATAATTATGTTGACGCCAGGCGATTTTATTCAACCGCTAACCTTATTCAGTTTGGAAAACCCTCTTAATTGATCAATGTTTTAAGATTTCTACCTTTAAACCAGTTCGTAAGTAGTTTATAATTTTCTAGTTTAGTCTACCAGGCTTACTACCATATCTACAAAATCTACCGCAAAAGATGTTAGTACAGGTAATTGGCGTTCGACGGGGCTGGCGATAGGTATCAACAGCACGCCCCTACGGCCCTCCTCAACCAATCCTTTTGTCGCGGTGGTTTCATTATTTGGCAGATTTTTATTTTCGTGTCACCTGCGACAACAGCCACACAAAAATACACGAGCATATACATATACTGTAGATAATTACACAATGAAGTTGAAAAAACATACAATATCATAAACATAAATTTACACAAATTAATGGTTCCACAATTATTCAGCAGGATTTTATTATTCGCGTTATCTGCGACAACAGCGTCAAATACACGAGTTCACACACAATAAATAATTACATGACGAATTTGAAAAGTACATATACAATACACACAATATATATATATATATATATAAAATAATTGCATACACAATTATTTGGCAGCTTCTTTATTCGCGTTTCTTGTAATAACACCATCACAACTTTAAATAAATACACAACTACATACATCACATAACACGTTAAAAATACAAGCACATTAACATAAAAAACACATAAAAAATCATACACAATTACACACCTAAGGAGAAAAATACATCTAATCAACCAAACGGCAGTTGATTTTAGTCACCTAACGGGGCTGGGGGGGGTGAGCGGAGGAGGGGGAAGGGGGGATCCATCGTTGTGGAATTAATTGCATCAGGAGTGTGATAAGCTGACGATCTTGTTAAGATGATCACAAAGGTGTGGAGGGAGGGGGGCAATTGGAGGGGAGGGTTGGGGTTAGGATGTGGGTGGAAATGGGAATGAGGGTGAGAGGGTGGGAGAGGGGGAGAGGGGGAAGGGGGAGGGGGAAGGGGGGTTGCTGGCAGCCATGATAGGGGTGATGATGGGGTCTGGGTGAAGACGGAAGTGAGAATCATGGGGGAGGGGAGGGGGGAGGGGGGAAAGATGGGGTGAAAGGTGGGAGTCTGTGGGAAGATCCAGAGGAGGAGGAAGAGGAGGAGGAAGAGGAGGATGACGAGAAGGTAGAGTGGAGGAGGAAGTTGGAGGAAGAAGACGAGGAAGAAGAGGAAGAGAAAGAGAAAAAGGAGGAATTGCCGTCGTTATCGTCTTCCTCTTCCTCATCATCTTTGTCGTCATCTTCATAGGAGGATGAAGAGGAGGAAGAAGAGAGGAGGAAGACGAGGAGGAGGAAGAGGAGGAGGAGGACGGGATGGAGGAAGAGGAGGAGAACAAGGAGGACGACGAGGAGGACGAAGAAGAGGAGGAGGAGGAGGACCAGATGTAGGAGGACGAGGACCAGGCGGAGGATGAGGAGGGCGAGGAAGAGGAGGAAGAAAAGGAGGAAGAAGAAGAAGAGGAGGAGGAGGAGGAGGAGGAGGGGGAGGAGGAAGAGGACTCTTCAACTTCCACCCCCGGGAGGCTTCTCAATCGTGGCCCTCAATGCAAGAGAGCAATTGCACATCTTCAGGCTTGCAACATCATGTGTGTGTGTGTGTGTGTGTGTGTGTGTGTGTGTGTGTGTGTGTGTGTGTGTGTGTGTGCGTGCGTGTGATACTGAAATTATTTCAGCCCTGGGCGGGATTCGAACCCCAGACCGCCGTAGTGGCAGCCAGGAACTCTACCAACTGTGCCGTGTGTGTGTGTGTGTGTGTGTGTGTGTGTGTGTGTGTGTGTGTGTGTGTGTGTGTGTGTGTGTGCGCGCGCCCGAATACGCGTTAACACATATAAGAGCCATCTTTAATCACTTTTATTTATCTCTTCGCCTTCTCATTCTCTTCTCAAATGACACCATACGATTTTATTCAGTTGTTGTGGGTGTCCCTTCCGGGTGCACAGTTGAAGTTGACCCATTCAACCAGGTGACGTAATTCATCAACTTTGTTTAGGCGAAAACCAACCGATTTTATTCAGTTAACTGAAGCCTGATTCAGTTCTGAAGGAGTAAAGAGCTCCTCAGAAAATATATAAATTAATAAACAAAAATAATAAATACACAAACAAAACAAAAAGGTAAACAAATAAAAACGAATAATATAAAACAAAAAACAAATAGAAAAAAAAAAATTATCCACCGCCAGAAAAAAATATACCTGGAGTGACATTTCATTGTAGCGGTTCGAAACTTAGAGAGGAGGAGGAAGAGAGAGGAGGGAGGAAGAGGGAGGAGGAGAAGGAGGAGGAAGAGGAAGGAAAAGGGGGATTGTCTCCTGTTTCGCAATAGTGAAAACAATGGACGATCATTACATTGAACAATACAACAACGATTACGCCATCTTTTTTTTTAATAATGAGTATCCTGGAAAAATATATTTATTTTTCATGTCAACACAGAATGTGACATTTAAGTTTTTATTAATTACTGTAACCAGGAAATAGACAATCAAATACGATTGTTTGTGTGTGTTTGTGTGTGTGTGTGTGTATGCCCATATGTGTGTATATGTGTATGTATGTGTATGTGTATGTGTATGCGTATATGTGTATATGTGTATGCGTGTGTGTGTATGTCCATATGTGTGTATATGTGTGTGTATGTGTATGCGTATATGTGTATGTGTGAGTATGCGTGTGTGTGTGTGTGTGTGTGTGTGTGTGTGTGTGTGTGTGTGTGTGTGTGTGTGTGTGTGTGTGTGTGTGTGTGTGTGTGTGTGTGTGTGTGTATGGGTGTGTGTGTATGCGTGTGTGTGTGTGTGTGTGTGTGTGTATGCATTTTCAATATATCTATTCTCCCCTTGTAGTACATTGGTGAGTTATGCACAAAGGCTGTACCATCATCCAATGAACAGACCGGATATCCTGAAGGGTTCCATCTTATCTATACACTTCTTCAAATCTTCAAGTGACCTCAATTCTATCTCAGCTGCCGTCGGGCGATTTCATTCATCTCAGGAGGGGAACAGGGATCACAAACTTAAAGTACTCTGTTTACAAAGGAAGCGGCAAGAACCTTCGTCGGCTGTAATTACAGACACCCACTCCCTCCAGCTACGATCTCTCTCATCCCTACGGACAAAACAGCTGCCTTGAGCTTCCGCGTACCCCTCCCTTCTCCTCCCCCCACACCCCTCCCATCTCCTCCTCCCCCCTCCACCCCACCCCTCCCTTCTCCTCCCCCACACCCCTCCCTTTTTCTTCCCCACACCCCTCCCTTCTCCTCCTCCCCCCTCCACCCCACCCCTCCCTTCTCCTCCCCCACACCCCTCCCTTCTTCTTCCCCACACTCCTCCCTTCTCCTCCCACCTACACCCCTCCCTTCTCCTCCCCCACATCCCTCCCTTCTCCTTCTCCCTCACACCCCTCCCTTCCCCCCTTCTCCTCCCCCCACACCCCTCCCTTCTTCTTCCCTACACTCCTCCCTTCTCCCCCACACCCCTCCCTTCTTATCTACACCCCTCCCTTACCCTCCCCCACACCCCTCCCTTCTCCTCCCCTACAACCCTCCCTTCTCCTTTTCCCCCCACACCCCTCCCTTCTCCCACCACACCCCTCCCTTCTCCTCCCCCACACCCCTCCCTTCTCCTCCCCCACACCCCTCCTTTTCTCTCCTCCTCACACCCCTCCCTTCCCCTCCCCCTACACCCCTCCCTTCCCCTCCCCCACCACACCCCTCCCTTCCCTTCCTCCTCACACCCCTCCCTTCCCCTCCCCCACCACACCCCTCCCTTCCCTTCCTCCACACACCCCTCCATTCCCCTCCCCCACACCCCTCCTTCTCTCCCTCCTCAGTTCTTGTATCAATTTTTTCTCAAATATTTCTATATCGGTTGACGCTCCCGTTTATTAAGAATAATAATAATAGATAAAATAAAAGAAATAAAATAAAAGCATAGTAATAAATGAAAAAATAAATTGATAAAATTCCAATTATCCCTTTAGGTGGCAATCCCATCTAAACATTAATATTAAACGAATTAAGAACATAAAATTTATCCCAAGAATTTAAAAGAAAAATAATAAATAGATAAATTAATTAGTTAATAAATATTAGAACTTAAAGCTTCTTATCCCAAGAATTTAAAAGAAATATAATAAATAGATAAATTAATTAGTTAATAAATATTAGAACTTAAAGCTTCTTTAGAACTCAAGATTCCTATTCAAATATATATATTTTTTTCCAGTCTTGATATTCAAGTTAACAATGACCTGAATATTCGTTATCATGTCGAGCAGCAGGCCCAACGTATCGTACAGCCAGCATCACTTCTCGCGTCAAGGATGCCAGGCAATATTGTTGGCGGACGTATGATGACCCTTCTCTTAATAACTATTTTATCATCATCATCATTACCGTCATAATTATTTTGAGATTTGGAGGAATGACACTACAAGAATATTAACTTAATCAAACAAAATAAATGTCACATCGATTATAAATAACAATATTAATAAAAATTATACTATTATTATTATTATTATTATTATTATTATTATTATTATTATTATTATCTTTAAGGATTACATAGAATTATAAAGGCGGAGCATGCCGGCAGGAGACCTTTTGGTCCATATCTAGGTCGGATGCGAAAAAATCATAATAATGATAAATAAATTAATAAATAAATGAATAAATAACTGGCGTCAGGCGGTTTTATGCAGGTTTAGAAGGCCCTACACGGCGACGGGGATGCTACTAATACTATCATCACGTGGCCATAATTGTCATATATTATTTCTACTAATTCTCCTCTTCCTCTTCATCCTCGTCTTCCTCATCACTATAATTATAATAATTTCATTATACTTTTACTCTCTAGTTTTCTCTAGGAGGGTAGAAATTGAGAAGGAGGGTGAGGAGTGTTGTGGGAGGGAAAGAAGGGAAGGAGGGAGGGAAAAGAGGGAGGGAAAGGAGGGAGGGAGGGAGGGAGGGAGGGAGGGAAGGAGGGAGGGAGGGAGGGAAGGAGGGAGGGAAAGGAGGGAGGGAGGGACGGAGGGAAAGGAGAGAGGGAGGGAGGGAAGGAAGGAGGGAAGAAGGAGGAAGGGAGGGAGGGACGGAGGGAGGGGAGGGAGGGACGGAGGGAAAGGAGAGAGGGAGGGAGGGAAGGAAGGAGGGAAGTAAGGAGGGAAGGAGAGAGGGAGGGAGGGAAGGAGGGAGAAAGGAGGGAAGGAGGGATGAAAGTAAAGAGGAATGTAGGGAGGTAAGAAATGAAGGAAAGATGGGAGAGACAAAGGAAGACTGGGGGGGGGGCAAGGAGCCGAGTGAGGGTGGGAGAGAGAATGGAAAGGGTGGAAGGAGAGAGAGAGAAGGGAGAGAGAGAAGGGAGGAAATAAAGGCAGGAGAGAGAGATAGATAGATAGAGAGAGAGAGAGAGAGAGAGAGAGAGAGAGAGAGAAGAGTTTGAGAAAGGGAGGTGTGGGAGAGGAAGGATAAGAGAAGGGAGGAAGTGAAGGTAGGAGAGGTAAAGATAAAGATAAAAAGTGGCAGGGGAGAGAGAGAGAGAGAGAGAGAGAGAGAGAGAGAGAGAGAGAGAGAGAGAGAGAGGGGAAGGTTGGAGAGGATGGGAGGAAGGGAGGAAGGAGGAAGTGATAGGAGAGGTAAAGATTAAAAAAAAGTGACAGAGAGAGAGAGAGAGAGAGAGGAGAGAGAGAGAGAGAGGAGAGAGAGAGAGAAGAGAAGAGAGAGAGAGAGAGAGAGAGAGAGAGAGAGAGAGAGAGTAGAGGAGAGAGAGAGAGAGGAGAGAGAGAGAGAGAGAGAGAGAGGAGGGGAGAGAGAGAAGAGAGAGAGAGGGAGAGAGAGAAGAGAGAGAAGAGAGAGAGAGAGAGAGAGAGAGAGAGAGAGAGAGAGAGAGAGAGAGAGAGAGAGAGAGAGAGAGAGAGAGAGAGAGAGAGAGGAGGAGGGACAGATAAGACAAAAAACGCGTGCAGTTGTCCTCAATGTTGCCCTCCATCTCCCAACCCTTTCAATGACGTAACTCTTTTTTCAATGACGTAACACTCATACGAGTGACGTCAGACGATTTAATTCAAACGAGTGAAGAGGACCGTGGGGGGTCGGTCCCCGGTTTGAAAGGGGGCTACTTCGACCGAGACCCACCCACCCACCCGGTCCAAATACTGAATGAAATCGGGCGCACGACAGGAGGCACTGAACTGTGGCATCTATACTAAGGTCACGGATAGCATGGGCGAGTGGCAATCACCAGGACTCGAACAGGGGACTTTGTGCTCACGATGAAGGGCCCATACCGATCAAGCCACAGCTGCGCACGATACAATACAGTACTACATTATAATTGTTTGTATTGTATTAATAAATCTCTTGAACTAATACAATATGACTCGCTGTGACGCACTGGTTCCAGCCTCACTTGACAGTGCGAGGTCCCTGGTTCGAGTCCTGAGGTTACCGTTGCATGCTACCTGCGCTGGAACGCGTAGCACCTAGGGCAAAGGTGGTCCCCCTTTGGTCGACGCTAAACGCCTCCTGGCGTATGCTCATCACTTGGCCGTGACGTAAGCGTTTGTACAAGTCATGATTTCACTTTCACAATATATCAATTTCACACAAGTTACCACAACACAATCTTATCAAAGTACAAGGGTTGCACCGTCCCGCCAGTGATAGCCCGGACACTCTACAGTGGGCCATGAAATCTGACCCCCGTAACACACATTTCTATGTAGATTCGCGAACTTTAGGCTCCACCTGTACCTAGCTGGGGTTACGCTGGGTCACCCGTGCTTGCCACTTGCCCCTGCTGTCCTAAGACCCAGGTCAGAGGTCACGGGGTCAGATGAACGCCTTGTGGCGTCAGACCTTTTTATGATTTCGTTTCTGTTGGCGCCAAAGATTTCATTTAGTCACGGGTTCGACTCCCTTATCATCTTCAAACGATGAACGATTTTATTCAGTTAAGAGGAATTTATGGGTTAAAGATGTCTAAGACGTCTATGGAGGTGTCCGCCATCTTCCGTTTGTATGGAGGGAGGGAGGGAGGTGGGAGGGAAAGGGAGGGAGGTAAGAGGGGAAGGGAGGGAGGGAGGGAAGGAGCTATGCCAATAACACACAAACACTTCTAATCCTTCCGGAGACTGACCTGAGTTCGTATATGTCCCGCGAGGTCACGTCTTCTAGAAAGGAGCTTCTAGAGGGCACGTCTAGTACACACGACCTCCACACGTCCACTCGTATGGAGGCTTGATGGAGGGAGAGAGGCAACCGTCAACGACGAGGACCGATCTCTGTATCTGGGAGTGGCAGACCACGACGACGATGTGGCACTGTCCAGGGAGATTGAGTGAGTGCCACTGACGTAGGAACAGACTCCCAGGGACAATGCTCGGGACGCGTGATCCCTGACGATGCCACCGTGAGCCGAAACGTGCCCGCCCGCACCTCCCCCTCCTCCTTCTCCTACTCCTCCTCCATCACTCCCCCCTCATCCTTCTCCATCACTAATGTGGGAGTTCCTATAAACACGTATTCTCACTACACTCTCTTGTTAGGGGTTTAGTGGGGTTATGCAAACTCATGGATGAAGTATTACCTCCGGCCGAAACCGTAATAGTCGATCGGTGTCCTCAGGTCAGCCATGGCGCGTGGCGGTCACTAATGCACGTGCGGGAGGCGAGCTTGATTCCCAATTGCACTTTGTGCATGAAACTGCTTACGTTCATGAAGATTTATGCCCGGCACACCGTCATGCACTTATATCTTTTAACATGCACACACACACGCACGCACGCACACACACACACACATACACACACACACATCTATTTTACCAATGGCGTCTTCTTTTTCCCCTCGCGAGAATACAGCTTCTTCTTTACACTTTTCTATATGTATAGTATTCTGGAACCAATCCCATCATACTACATAAACGCACACACACATACACAAAACACACGGGACACCACGAGCAATGCTCCCCTTCCCGTAAGATACAACTAGGCAAATACACACATACACACACACACACATACACACACACACAGGACACCACGAGCATAGCTACCATTCCCTTAAGATACAACTAGGTAAACACACACACACACACACACACACACACACACACACACACACACACACACACACACACACACACACACACACACACACACACACACACACACACACACACACACACACACACACACACACACACGGGACACCACGAGCATAGCTCCCCTTCCTTTAACATACAACTAGGTAAATACACACACACACACACACACACACACACACACACACACACACACACACACACACACACACACACAACTCTCCTAGATCTGGGTGTGGCATTACGTACGCCGGTCCGCCGGCCCGAGGTGCCTTAGGACCCCTGACACAGTGCCTAAGTGGGAATGACAAATTGCGCGACTGAGAGTGCCCCCCCCCCACCGACTCGTGCCGTCTTGGCGCTCTCTTTCTCTCTCTCCATTCTTCGTTATGTATAGAAGGAGGGGACCGCTCTCATGTGAAAAGGGGGTTTACAAACACCCCAATTACCAAATGGGAGAATGGGGATCAAAATTTTCCCCCACCTGAATTATTTGGGGGAGGTGGGGGGGCTAACTCGAATTTAGTAAATGTAAATGACGCTTGGGGGTGGGTGGCTAACCATAATTTTGTAAACATGGTTGGCGCGTTTAAAAAGATGTACTCTAGCACGAATATGATAATTCTAAATATAAATTAAAATATATGTTTTAACTTCATTTAGTTTTTTTTTTAATATTGGACAAATGTAATACTTATTCTTACACTATAAGATTTACCCTTAATAATGTGTTGAGTATTCTTCCAATTATTCGCACTTAAGTGTTTTATCAAATGCTGGGAGGAAAATTCTGTCACTGTATTACTGCTTTCTGCTACGTGCCGGTGTACACGAGACATGTTCTCGACCTCTGCAACATGTAAAAAAAAAAAAAAAAAAAAAAAAGAAAAAAAAAAAGGGGGGGGGGCTTCAGCCCCCTCAGATTCCCCTGGATCCGACATAATGCATACATACATATATAGATACATACTACAATGTGTCAATGTGTGTGTGTTAGAGAAAGTGTGTGTGTGTGTGTGTGTGTGTGTGTGTGTGTGTGTGTGTGTGTGTGTGTGTGTGTGTGTGTGTGTGTGTGTGTGTCTATTTACCTGTTTACCTAATTGTGGTACACAGGGAAGGAGCAATGCTCGTGGGGCCTCATCTCTTACTCCCCAATTTATCCTGCATGATTCCACCTTGGGCTGCATCAAAGCATTCTCCATTCCATCACACTTAGCCCTAAATTCAAGTGTGGTTCCAACTTGGGATAAATTGCAATCTTGGCTTCTCAAAAAATGTATACATCCATACAGAAAAATGTATTTCTTCACATCCTTAATCATTTCCAATTTGTTCTCGTGTGTGTGTGTGTGTGTGTGTGTGTGTGTGTGTGTGTGTGTGTGTGTGTGTGTGTGTGTGTGTGTGTGTGTGTATTCACCTTGGTCTTTGGATTACGTGTTGGACTCGTGATCGACAGCTATTTCCCTCCCGGAAGAGAGCTCAGAGCTCGTATGACCGATCTATGGGTAATGCTATGACCTTTCACACACACACACACACCCCTAACTCCCCGCCCACGAGAGTCAGAGTAACATCCCGAAGCACAGCGATACCGAAATAATTTCGGCCCTGGGCAGGATTCGAACCAGTTACTGCGAGCACCACCGTACTCCCCAGTCCAGCGCTCTACCAACCGCGCGCGCGCGTATGTGTGTGTGTGTGTGTGTGTGTGTGTGTGTGTGTGTGTGTGTGTGTGTGTGTGTGTGTGTGTGTGTGATTCACCATGGTCTTGGATCACGCGTTGGACTCGTGATCGACAGCTATTTCCCTCCCGGAGGAGAGCTCAGAGCTCATATATGACCGATCTATGGGTAATGCTGTGACCTTACACACACACACACACAACTCCCAGCCCACGAGAGTTGCAGTAACGACTCGCAGCGCAGCGATACTGAAGTTATTTCAGCCCTGGATGGGATTGGAACCCGGACCTCTGTACTAGCGGTTGCGAACGCTACCACTGCGCCATCGAGCCGTGTGTGTGTGTGTGTGTGTGTGTGTGTGTGAGTGTGTGTGTGTGTGTGTGTGTGTTTCTTGGTAAGACAGTGACATGTTATCGTAGCATTACCATAATTATATAATTACTATTATTATTAATATTATCATCTTTATTATTATTATCATTAACAACAATCACACGTTTCAAATCTGCTCTATCATCTCTGTTGCTTTGCAACATTGCATTGCAATCCGCTAACACCGCAATTGCAAGCACAGTCACGCCCCATGTACAATCCCCTTGTGTACATCATGCCCTGTACATCTCGTACATTAATGTACACCCTTCTCTACCGATTGATCCTTTACAAAGACCCAGACTATCGCCAGGCGATTTCATTCATCTCCGCACCCCTTGAGATATCTTATTCTGGCTAAAGTAAAATTATTTCATTCAAACGAGCTAATCCTCTAATCAAGGCTTACTGAGGTTAACTTGCTTTGATGACTTTGTTCTGGTTAGCGTCAGACGATTTTATTCATTTGTGTCTCAAGGCTCTGACGAACTAATGTGACACTTGGTATATCATGGTTGTCGGTGCTTCCATACCCACACAATATAAAGCTTACTTTGTGTACTTTTTTAACGAGCAATTAATAATGACGGTGATAATTACGTTCTAATGAGTAATTGTAATAACAATTGTACAAGTGGTTGTGAATATAGTAGTGGTAATAACCATACTAGCTGTAGTAGTATTATAGTAGCAGTAGTGATAGGTGTACCATCATTAAAATATTAAAAATAATTAATAATTAATAATAATATTATTAATAATAATAATAATAGATCTTAATAACAAAATAATAACAATGATAATACATACATATACCAAAAGAATAAATATAATAAAATTTAATAACAATGAAAATAGCAACAACTACATAATAATAATAGTAATAACGGCAACAATGATAAATCACAACAATGTTAACATGAAAATGGTGGAAAAAATTCTTAGAAACAAAAAATGCGACAAGATAGATAAAACACCGTACCGACACGGGAATAAATAGCGAAAATACCACCCTGCATATGAAGCGTACAAGAGTACATATGTACACTCCCAGACATTAATGTAGTACATGTACACCATACTGTACATATTCCCCGTTCTGGACTACATTTTACATCAAATTCCAACATATAGTAACAGAACCGACAAAATACTATCATCCTATTTCTTATTTATATTTTAATTTAATCTTATTTCTATAATTATCTCTACATTTCTATATATTGTATTATATTTCTATTATCCTATTCATATCTATTTCTATACATTCTATTTTTATAGATTGTATATTTCTATAATACTGTTCATATCTATTTCTATACATTATTTCTATAGATAGTATTATATTTTTATAATCCTATTCATATTTATTTCTATACATTCTATTTCTATAGATTGTGTTATTTCTATAATCCTGTTCCTATTCATTTCTATATATTCTATTTCTATAGATTGTATCACATTTCTATAATCCTATTCATATTTATTTATGGGAAAGGTGGAGGGGGAAACACGGGTCTTTATCTGAATATCGAGTTTATTCCTGACCGGTTTCGCTTACAACAGCTTCTTCAGAGGAGTGTTCCTGACCGGTTTCGCTTAAAATAGCTCCTTCAGAAGAAGCTATTGTAAGCGAAACCGGTCAGGAATAAACTCGATATTCAGATATAGACCCGTGTTTCCCCCTCCACCCTTCCCATAATTTGTCCCAATGTCTCTACATTCATATTTATTTCTATACATTCTATTTATATAATTCTGTTAATCTTTGTTTATATAACTTTTCAAAATGCAGTCACCCCACGTTCCCACGCTCTGTAGAATTCTCTTCAACCAACTTTTGATAGAGAGATACCAGCATGTCACTATGACCCAGCTTCCCAGAAGCCTACACGGCGGATCCATAGTGTTGTCAGGTTACAGAGTACCTCACTGTTCAATGATTTTTGATATATGCTAAATGTGATTAATTTATTGCATATATTTCAGTACATGTTCAACCTATGAAGTATTTTGCTTTTGCATATATGTATTGGCACATTTATTTCTCCCAGAACTGAAATGTTGTAATACGTATGCATGTTTCTACACACACACACATCTATATGTGTGTATATATATATATATATATATATATATATATATATATATATGTGTGTGTGTGTGTGTGTGTGTGCGTGTGTGTGTGTGCATCCTACAGGACACATTTTGTTGGATAACTAGGCAGGACGCGGATTATAATGATAAATAATAAAAAGATAAATAA
>NC_134791.1:9899144-9901644 GCF_046742065.1 Oratosquilla oratoria | reverse complement strand
CCTCGTGGCGCAGTGGTTAGAGTTCTCGCCTGCCACTACGGCGCTCCGGGTTCGAATCCCGCCCAGGGCTGAAATTATTTCAGTATCGCTGCGCTCCGGGTTGTTACTCCAACTCTCGTGGGCGGGAAGATGGGTGTGCGTGTGCGTGTAAGGTCAGTATTACCTATAGATCGGTCATACAAGCTCTGAGCTCTCATCCGGGAGGTTAATAATTGTCGATCACGAGTCTAACGTGACCCAAGACCATGGTGAATCACACACACACACACACACACACACACACACACACACACACACACGTACATATATTCATTCTATCTTCATTTGGGTGATACTTTTCACGCAATCATATGGAAAGGAATGAAGAACAATAGGAGACGAAGAGAATGATTACATGAATGAACATCGGGAATAATGAAGACAAGAGTACAAAGAAGAAGGGGAGATATTGTCAAGTGTTTGAGTGGATATGGACGAATGGGAGGGGAGAGATTAAAATACACATACACGCACAACAAGAGAGATAGAGAGAGAGAGAGAGAGAGAGAGAGAGAGAGAGAGAGAGAAAGAGAGAGAGAGAGTTGGAGACGTAGTGTGGGAAATGTGTGTAACTCAACATGGACCTCTGATCACGTGTTGATCTCGTGATCGACAACTGTTACCCTCACGGATGAGAGCTCAGAGCTCATTTATGGCACGGTCTATGGGTAATGCTGCGACTTTACACACACACATACACACACACACACACACACACACACACACACACATACACAAACACACAACTTGCCCACCAGAGTTGGAGTTTCGGCTCGCAGTACATCGATGCTGAATTTTTCAGCCCTGGGCGAGACTCGAGCTTAGGTCGCTAAACTATCGTCGAGAGCGGTACCACTGCACTATCGAACCCTCTGTGTGTGTGTGTGTGTGTGTGTGTGTGTGTGTGTGTGTGTGTGTGTGTGTGTGTGTGTATTTTAAAATTCACCAATGTCTCGGATTGCGTGCTGAACTCGTGATCAGCAGCTATAACTCTCCCATAGAAGAAAAAGACGAAGACCTCATTATATATATATATATATATATATATATATATATATATTATAATCTACGCATACTGTTGTATTAATGCGTTTTACATTTGTATAAAAAATCTTTTATCTCGATGCTGCTAATGCATTGATAAAACAGATATTCAACAAACTAAAAATATACATTTCCGCTGATAAATACCTTTCCCATTAACTCACACACACACACACACACACACACACACACACACACACACACACACACACACATATATATATGTATATATGTGTGTGTGTGTGTGTGTGTGTGTGTGTGTGTGTGTGTGTGTGTGTGTGTGTGTGTGTGGAAACATTGTAAAAACGTTCACGTTTAAGAGAAACGTTCAGGCTGTCGCCAGTCGATTTTATTAAAGCAAGCAACACGACCACGTTCTAACCCCGGTCAACGAGCGAGTCCACCTCGCTTAACACTCGGGGATAAAGTTAAAGATTTACATACATATAGCAAAGGCTTTTTTCCCCCTTACAAGGGAGGTAGCCAAAAAACAAAGGCATAAAAACCACCCCCACCCGTTCCATCCCTATCACACTCCACGCCCCTCCACCCTCTTTTTTATTCTGGCTGCCGTCCGGCGATTTTATTCAACCGAGAGGGGTAGGGGGATGGAGGAAGTTTAAGGTGTAACCTAAGACGATTAAATAAGTTATTGGTATTTTGTTATTGTTATTGTTATGTTATTGGTATTTTGTATTTATTATGGTATTTATTATTATGGTATTTACTATTTATTTATTATTTTGTGTGTATTATTTATGTATTTATTATTTATTATTATTTTGTATTTATTATTTATTATGGTATTAAGTATTTATTATGGCTGTCGCCAGGCGATTTTATTAAGATGAGGAAACTCCCCATCTCTCGTGACGAGAGGGTTAAGAGGTGCGCACAATCTTTTGAAAAAGGAGAGACAGAGAGAGAGAGAGAGAGAGAGAGAGAGAGAGAGAGAGAGAGAGAGAGAGAGAGAGAGAGAGAGAGAGAGAGAGAGAGAGAGAGAGAGAGAGGGAGAGATAGAGAGAGAAGGAACCAAAGAAAAAAACGCGATGCAAGTCTACGGGTTTAATATTCCGGAAATGGTGAGAGAGGGAGAGACAGAGAGGGAGACAGGGGGAGGTGGAAGAGAGAGAAGGAACTAAATGAAACGCGATGCAAGTCTACGGGTTGAATATTCTGGAAATGGAGAGGGAGAGAGAGATAGAGAGAGGGAGAGTGGGTGAAAGAGAGAAGGAATCAAAGAAAACGCGATGTAAGTCTACGGGTTGAAGATTCCGAAAATGGAGGCGCATGCGGGAAGGAAAAGCACGAGGGAGGAGCCATACGGTGGTATTCTATATATATAAATATATATATATATATATATATATATATATATATATATATATATATATATATATATATATATATATATATG
>NC_134791.1:9889144-9891644 GCF_046742065.1 Oratosquilla oratoria | reverse complement strand
CCTCCACCAGCATCTCCTTCCTCCTGTCCTCTTCCTCCGCCTCTGCTCCATCCTCCTCTCCTACACATCTCCCTTCTCCTCCAGCCTTTTCTTCAACTCACCTCCTCCTCCTCCTCCTCCTTCATATCCTCGTCAATTATTTCCTACCCCTCTCCTCCTCCTTCTCCTCCTCATTCTTTCACTAATCCTCATCTCCCTCCGCTTTTTCTCCTCCCCTCCTTTCCCTCATCTCCTCCTCTTCCTTCTTCTCCTTTTCCTCCTTCATATCCTCGTCAATTATTTCCTACCCCTCTCCTCTTCCTCCTCCTACTTCTCTTCCTAATCCTCATCTCCCTCCGCTCCTTCCCCTCTTCTTTCTCCTCTTCTTCCTCTTCCTCCTCCACGTTCACCCTTCGCCCC
Organism: Oratosquilla oratoria; assembly: GCF_046742065.1. Classification (NCBI taxonomy): domain Eukaryota; kingdom Metazoa; phylum Arthropoda; class Malacostraca; order Stomatopoda; family Squillidae; genus Oratosquilla; species Oratosquilla oratoria. The sequence continues at coordinate 9,891,245 of NC_134791.1, read as the reverse complement.
TTAATCCTTTTTCTAGTCCCTCTCCTCCTCCTCCCTTCATATCTTCCTCCACTTAATCCTCCTCCTCTTTTCCCTTCCCCTTCCCCTCCTAATCTTCCTCTTCTACTATATTATCCTCCTCCTCTCCTTCCTCTCTTTCTCTTCTCTTTGTTCCTTTTCTCCAATCTCACAAAAATAAAATAAAATAAAATAAAATATAATTAAATAAAAACAATAAAAATAAAAACATAAATAAAAATGAGGAACACAGCCAAAACCGAACCTCTGCCCAACGTACTCAGACTACCGGTCACTGGGAGGGGGGAGAGGGGAGCGTACCCGTACCACAGTCGTATTCGCGAGGCGAGTGTTGCGAGGATGATACAAACGCGCCATTGCGGTGGTCGAACGTTTCGGAACGTTTCTCCGGGCGAGGCCTCCTCTTGCTCTGCCGAATCCTTTTGTTTTGATTTCTCGCGGAACGACTCTCGTCCCCAGCTCGTCTCGCGACGTGACGACGATGACGATCGCTCCGAACGCGAGACAGAAAAGAGCGAGAGAAAAAAGAGGAGAGGAGTTGAAAGAGAGGAGAAAATAGAGCGATGAAAAGAAAGAGAGGAGAAAAAAGAGTGATGAAAAGAAAGAAGAAATGAAAAAAGAGCGAGAGAAAAGGAAAGAGGAAAACAGACATACGAAAATGAAGAGAAAAATAAAATAAAAAAAGAGAAAAATGAAGATAAAAAGGAGAGTAGAGGAAAGAAAAAATGAAGAAAAGAAAATAGGAAAAAAGAGCGAGAAAGGAAAAAAGAGGAAAAGACATACGAAAATGCAGAGAAAAATAAAGAAAATAGAAAAAAGAAAAATGAAAATAAAAAGGAGAGGAGATGAAAGAGAGGAGAGAAAAGAGATGGTGATGAAAAAAAAGAGGAAAATAAGAGCGATAGAAAAAAGGAGGAAAACAAACATACGAAAATGCATAGAAAAATAAAAACAGAAAAAAAGAGAAAATTTTTGGAGAATAGAGAAAAAGAGAGGAAGAAAAGACAGGAAAGAGAGAGGAGAAGAGTAACAGACGGAAAAGAGAAAAGAAAATGAGAGAGGGAAAGTGAGCCTTATCTAGTATATAGCAATGACTGCATACTTTCAGCTCAATACCTCACATGAAAGAGGCCTTATGCAGAAATCCCCTCACATATCCGAACTAATTGTGCAATGGTGTGTTCGGATTTGGGAAGTGTTTGGTATGTATATAATATTACTAAATATCACCTTCAGATGACGGCGAATTTCGGATAATAAATGTTCGGATAATGGCGAATTTCGGATATTGACAGTTCGGATAAAGGCAGTACGGATGATATTGAATTTCGGATAGTGGCAGTACGGATAATGGCAGTTCGGATAATGGCGAATTTCGGATAATGCCAGTTCGGATATAGGAGGGTTAGCGTACATAGGAATCAAAATACTAAAGAAGAACAAAACTTATGATCACGACTGTACAGTTATTCCGACACCTGCTGACCGAAACATTCCGACTTCAGTGATGTCGTTTGTGTACAAAGAGAAGAAGAAAAGGAAGAAAAGAGGACGAAGAGGGTGAGAAGGAAGAGGAGGACGAGGAGGTAGAGAAGTGGGTCAGAAAAAGAGGGAGAGGAAGAGGAGGAGGAGGGAAGAGGAGGGAAGAGGAGAGAGGAGGGAGGATGATGATGGGGAGGAACATTTGGTCGGTTTTCAAATGCATACATTTAATCTATAAAACTCTACAAATTACTCTTGATGACGTCACAACTATGACGTCACATAGGGTGCATCGAATAACCCTGTCTAACTAGCTACTGGTACTATGCTCTTTGGGGAAATGTTTCTCCATTTCCATGACGTATATGTGAAGTCACTTTTATCCATGACGTCATACATATGACGTCACGGGAGTTCTGTGGCATCCTAATGACATCACTATTGGCTCCTTACGCTCCGTGTGATACTTTAACTAGTGTTCCAGATGCCGTCAGGCTATTTCATTCGTTTCCATGGCAACCACTGTATATATATATATATATATATATATATATATATATATGTATATATACATATTTATATATATACATATATATACATA
>NC_134791.1:9879144-9881644 GCF_046742065.1 Oratosquilla oratoria | reverse complement strand
AGCCGCTTCAGCTAAAACGGCGCATTCCTGAAATTAATCAGAGCTTGATAGGGGTAAGAAAAAACATATAAAACACATAATTGAAATAAATAAAACAATATAAAATAAAATCAATTCATTTGTTCTTATCCAGAATAAAATAAAGTGCGACACAGCAATGAAGGTATTAAAACGCGTACTAAAGAACACATAAGTACATAAAAATAAAATAAATAATAATACAAAATAAGTCCATATAGACTTAGGTTGAGAGGAGAAAGGCAAGGAGAAGAGAGAGAGAGAGAAAGAGAGAAAGAGAGAGAAAGAGAGAGAAAGAGAGAGAGAAAGAGAGAGAGAAAGAGAATCCGCTCTTCTGGTTCTCTCTTATAGAAGACCAGCCAACCCGAAGAAGCCGGCCACGATCACCAGTAGACAAAGAGGAGGAAGATCAGGAAGAAGAGGAGAAAAGAACAAGGAGGAGGAGGAGGAGGAGGAGGAGGAGGAGACGGAAGAGGAAGAGGAGGAGGAGAAGGAAAAGAAGGAAAAGGAGGAGGAGGAGAAGGAAGAAGAGAAGGAAGAGGAGGAGGAGAAGAACGAAGAGAAGGACGATGAGGAGGAGGAGGAGAAGTTTGGTAAGAGGAAATCCTTGGAACCAAAGTGGAGCAATAAAACAATAAAACAAACAATAAAAACAAACAAACGAGTGCAAAAATAAAACTCTCGTCACCCGAGGAGCATCAGGCACGCAGGAGGAAGAGGACGAGGAGGAGGAGGTGGGGAGGAAGAAAAGTAGGAAGAGGAGGAGGAGGCGGATGTAGGGGAAGAAGAACAGTAGGAAGAGGAAGAGGAGGTGGGGAGGAAGGAGACGTGGGGAAGGAGGAGGAGGTGGGGAGGAGAAAGAGAAGTGGAGGAGGTGGGGAGAAGTAGAAAGAAGAGTAGGAAGAAGTGGAGAGGAGGAGGATAAGAGGAGTAGAACGAAGAGAAGGTGGGGAGGAGGAAGAGGAGAAAGAAGAGTAGGAAGAAGAGAAGGTGGGAAGGAGGAGGAAGAGTTGGAAGAAGAGGAGAAGGTTCGGGAGGAGAAAGAAAATGAAGAGGAAGTGGGGTAAGAGATTAGGGAGGAGGAAGAAGAGGAAGAAGAAAAAGATGAGGAGATGATGGAGAGAAGGTGGGAGAAGAGAAGGAAGAAAAGGAGGCGGAGGGAGAGCAGGAAGAAGAGGAGAAAGAGGCTAAGGAGGAGCAAGATGGGGAGGAAGAGGAGGAGGAGGAAGAAGAGAAGGAAGAGGAGGAAGAGGAGGAGGGCATGGAGCACGGGGGATAGGTGAAGACAGAGGCTATGAATGAGGAGCAAGATGGGGAAGAAGAGGAGAGGAGGACGAAAAGGAGGAGGAGGAAGATCGGGAGGAAGAGGAGAGGAGGATGAAGAGGAAGAGGAGGAAGAGGAGGAGGAGGATTTGGAGAAGGCGCAGGGGAAATAGAAGAAAGAGGCTAAGAATGAGGAGCAAGATAGGAGGAAGAGGACAGGAGGACGAAGAGGAGGAGGAGGAGGAGGAGGACGAAGAGGAAGAGGAGGAGGACGAAGAGGAAGTGGATGAGAGAACGAATAGAAAGAGGATGAGGAGAAGGAGGAGGAGGAAGACAAGGAGCAGGGGGAATAGGAGAAGAAAGAGGCTAAGAATGAGGATCAACATAGGAAGGAAGAGGACAGGAGGACGAAGAGGAGGAAGATGAGAGGAGGAGGAGGAGGAAAAGGAAGACAAGGAGCAGGAGGAATAAAAGAAGAAAGAGCCTAAGAATGAGGAGCAAGATAAGAAGGAAGAGGACAGGAGGACGAAGAGGAGGAGGAGGAAGAGGAGGAGGAGAAAGAGGAGGAGGAGGAGGAGGATGTAGAAAAGGAAGACGCGTGCCTTTAGATCCCACTTGGGAGGAGTCCCTAAGCTTAGGATCACGCTAAGTGGAGGTGACGTCGAGGAGGAGGAGGGGGAGGATGACGGGGGGAGGGGGAGGAGGAGGAGGAGAAGGGGAATGGGAGGAGGAAGAGGGGAGGAGGAGGAGGAGGAGGAGGAGGAGGAGGACGGGGAGGGAGGAAGAGAAGGATCAAAGTGCCGACAAGAAGCGGGCTAACCACATCAAGACTGTGACGCGCTTTAGTAATATTATTCTGGTCTGCGGTCGATGATCTTATTCAGCTGAAATGGGGGACCCTCCCCCCGGCAACAAGCTCCCAATCTCGGCAGCAAGGCCGTCCACAAAGGATAGAAGCGCTGGTCAACTATAGCCCCAATGTAAACTGTAAAAAAAAAGTGGACTTGTGTGTATGTGTGCCGTCAGGCGATTTAAATCAAATGGCTAATCCCCCAGGGTCCCCCTTTCCTCCCTATTTAGGGAGTACGACACCCACGGGAATTCGGGGGGACGGAGGGGTGGAGTTAATCCCCCAGGGGAGGATACGACCTCCAGAGGGGGGGGGGACAGGGGGACTTTTAACCACTGGTCCACAAGAACTCCCCAGGGAGCGACTCGA
>NC_134791.1:9866644-9871644 GCF_046742065.1 Oratosquilla oratoria | reverse complement strand
GAAAGTACAGTGCTGAGTGTGTACGTATAATGGTGAGCATAAAGGTACGTATACACACACACAAACACACACAGACACACACACACACACACACACACACACACACACACACACACACACACACGACAGACTTTCTATTCATATCACCTTTCCACACATGACGTAATAACAATATGACGTCACGTTAATGACGTCATAATCACATGACGTCACGTTAATGACGTCATAATCACGTGACGCCACAGTTACGACGTCATAATGTTATGTCACGAAAAACCCGAAGGCTCCAGGCGACCCTAGGTCACCCGAGGAACGACCTCAACAACAAGCGTTGCGTCACGCGTCGCGCCTGTTACGTGACGAATGGTGTACTGTGATGCGTCACCACGTCACACGCAGCTGCGGCTCATCTCCGGTGTCCCGGGCCAACGTGATGAATAATGATGAAAGGCCCTTCTTGCTCGGAAGGGAGAGTACATTTGTGGTATGGTGGTGGTAGAAATGGTGGTAGTAGAGGAGGTAGAGGTGGTGACGGTAATGGTGGTGACGGTAATGGTGGTAATATGTGGTGGTATGGTAGTGGTAGAAATGGTGGTAGAAGTGGTGGTGGTAGGGGAGGTAGAGTTGGTGATGGTAGTGGTATGGTAGTGGTACAAGTGGTTGTGGTACGGGAGGAAGAGGTGGTGATGGTAGTGGTGGTGATATGTGGTGGTATGGTGGTGGTAGAAATGGTGGTTGAGATGGTGGTGGTAGGGGTGGTAGAGGTGGTGATATGTGGTAGTATGGTGGTGGCAGAAATGGTGGTTGAGATAGTGGTGGTAGGGGGAGGTAGAGGTAAAGATGGTAGTGGTATGGTGGTAGAAATGGTGGTTGAGATGGTGGTGGTATAGAGGTAGAGGTGGTGATGGAAGTGGTATGGTGGTGGTAGAAATGGTGTAGAAGTGGTAATGGTAGTGGTGGTAGAGGAGGTAGAGGTGGTGATGGTAGTGGTGGTATGGCGGTGGTGGTATATTTAGTGGTGGTAGTAATGGTGACCGAAGTGGTATGGTAATAACACAAGTATTTGATCCGGTGATGGCGGCGAATGTGATATCTAAAATATATCAACAATATAATTATCTAAAATATTTTCTCCCCATCTCAAAGGTGTCAATTTCTCACACTATCTCTCCACCTTTCTCTTATGCATGATACTTTCGCTCTCTCCTTCTCTCTCTATCTCTCCCTCTTCCCCTCCTCCCTCTCTCTCTTCCTCTTTCTCTGCATATTCCTTATCGTCCTAGTCAATTAGAAGCATTATCTGCTTTTTCTTTGATGTGCCGTTTCATTCTTTTGCCTCTCTCTCTCTCTCTCTCTCTCTATCTCTCTCCCTTCCCTCTCTATCTCTCTCCCTTCCCCCCCTCTCTCTCTCTCTCTCTCTCTCTCTCTCTCTCTCTCTCTCTCTCTCCCTTCCGTCTCTCTCTCCTTTTCTCCAGAACTTCTCTTACTAGCAACCTAACCTACCAGCACCTCTCCTAGCAACACCTTTGAACAATATTAAAAATGCCTATATAAATGCAATTCACATCCGAAATTAATCTAAAATATACAATAAATACTGGAGAGAAATTAAACAAATCCATTGACATTATGAGAGAAAAGTTTCACCAAAGCTTTTGACTTAAAAAAATAAAATAAAATAAAATAAGATAAATAAATAAATAAATAAAAATAAACAAAAAAATAAAATAAAAATAAAATAAAAAAATGATAAAATAAATAAATACATATATAAATAAATAAAATAAATAAAGTGAAAAGAAACAAACAAATAATACATCAGTCCCCATCACGACGTCAGAAAACGCTATGAAATATATTTTCATCTCAAAACGTCGGAGACTTTGAGGTCTCCACGAAGAAGAAGAAGTCATACAACAAAACTTCCGTTGAGCCCTCCCGGCCTCCTTCCACGTCAGACTCAGCGTCAAAAGTTAGATAAAATATATAAAATGGTAAAGACAATTCCACGTCACAAAGTTCTAGAAGAAAAAATACAATAAAATAAATAACCGAAAGAATTCTTGTGATAAAGAAAGAAAAGAAAAAGAAGAAAAAATATATATCTACTCGTGTGTGCGTGTGTGTGTGTGTATACATACATATATATATATATATATACATATATATATATACATATATGTGTGTGTGTGTGTGTGTGTGTGTGTGTGTGTGTGTGTGTGTGTGTGTGTGTGTGTGTGTCTGTTGTGTGTGCATGCGTGTTTATATAAATATAAAAAATTAATAAAGTTAAAATAAACTTAAACCAAATTTCTATAAAAACTAAAAAGGGCGAAATATAAATAGACAACCCCCAGCGCCCCCCACCCCATGGCTTCTGAAATAATCCCCCAATTTTCAGAATAGGGCCAGACACGCGCGCCCTCTCGTGGGTGGCAGCTGTGTTGTCTTAACTCGATGCAAAACGGCGATTATGTGATTAAACCCACCTCCCCTCCCCTCATCCCCCTTTTTTTATTTTTTTATTTTTTCTTTAATAGGGGAAGATCACGTTTCAGTCTTCTGATGACCCACATCGCCATTCAAGAAAAGATTTTTTTATCAGGGCTTGTGTACACATTATATATGTACACGTGTGTGTAGACACATACAAGCCCTCCCCCATATATATGTGCGTGTATATATACATATATATATATATTATATATATATAATATATATATATATATATGTGTGTGTGTGTGTGTGTGTGTGTGTGTGTGTGTGTGTGTGTGTGTGTGTGTGTGTGTGTGTGTTTGTCTAAGTATAAATACATGTATGCATGTCTATACATGGTACATACGATTATACACAAAAAAGCATATTGCACTCAAATTAGTTCATGACATACGTGTGTGTGTGTGTGAGAGAGAGAGAGAGAGAGAGAGAGAGGGGGGGAGGGCTCTGAACCGGATTCGAACCAAGCACCAAGCTCCTATCTGCTCTCTTTCCCAGCGCTTCTATCCTTGGAGGTCATACAAAAACACAAGCGACTCTGTTCCGTAGAGGTGTCACTCCACTTCCTAATAACCCTCAACACTCCCACATGGAGCTCGAGATCGATTCTTGGCCCCGGGGTTGAATTTCGTTCTACGCACGTGCTGCTGTAAAGCCCATGTGGTTGACAACTTTTAACGACGCTGATAAGGGGACTACCCGCATTCTGGAATCGGTGCTTGGGCCGAGTTAATGACCAGCTGTCCCAGATGGAGAGCGCATTAAACACACCCTCCCTTTATGTCTCTTTATGGCTCTATTAAAACACATATATTAACCATATATATATATATATATATATATATATATATATATATATATATATATATATATATATATATATATATGAGAGGTTTTGGGTGGTGGAAGTAAAACGAAGATGTTCTCGGAATAGAATATACTCTTACGTTACGACCACTTTGGTCATCTTCAGAGAGTTGATCTCTAAATATATATATATATATATATATATATATATATATATATATATATATATATATATATATATATACATAAAGTAAGGGTTGATCGTATTGGTGTCTATTTCGGTCAGGAATAGAATTCTTACCGAATTGGTCCTTTCTCTGCCCTCAGTCTCACTAGCTAAACTTAACCTATTTTAACCTAACTTTAACCACTTCTAACTTTAACCTAACCCTAATCTTAAGTTAAATCTAACTTGACTTCAACCTAACTTAACCTTAACCTAACAAACTTTAACCAAACCTAACCTGACCTTATTGTTATCTTGACCTTAACTTTACGTCATCTAACCACAACGTCAAGAAATTAAAGTGAAAAAATTATGACGTCACTCGAAGGGGAGCTGGGGGAAGGGACCCAAAGGTGCCCTCCTCGGCGGGGAAAGGACCTGAAAGGAAAGAATTTCTTTCCTGCCCTAATCCTTGGTCCCCTTCTTCAAGTTGTCAACCGCACATTAAGTACTTTAATGTTTATATTCTGGCGTGAAACAAAATAATCTTATTCAATTGTGAAGACACACGAACACACAATACACGTACACACGTACACAAACACAAACAAACACACACGTACGCACACACACACATACACAAACACGATTTCATTCAGTTTATGACTGAAGCTTTGCCTTCGTTGAAAATTTCTCTCGGATTGTCGCCTCGTCATTGAATCAAGTTGCAATCAACTGTAAGTCAACACTACAATTCGATCCAACACCTCCAGTATCTCCATCAGCCCCAGCACCACCACCACCTCCGGTATCACCACTACCTCCGGTATCATTACCTCCAGCACCACCACCAGCATCACTACCTCCAGCATCACCACTACCTCCGGTATCACTACCTCCAACATCACAGCTTCCAGCATCACCACTACCTCCGGTATCATTACATCCAGCACCACCACCAGCATCACTACCTCCAGCAGCACCACCAGCATCACTACCTCCAGCATCACCACTACCTCCGGTATCACTACCTCCAGCACCACAAGCATCACCACTACCTCCAGCACCACCATCACCTCTAGCATTACCACCACCTACACTCCTACAGCATCACTATCTCCAGCATCACTACCTCAAGCACTATCACCTCCAGCATTACCATCACCTCCAGCATCACCATCACCATCATCATAAAACTCCTTCATTACCGGCGCAAACTCCACCTACATCTCCTCCCCCTCCTCTCCCGCCACCTCTTCCATCTCCTCTTCTTCTTCCTGTATACCAAGACCTCATCCAAGACCACCATCACCCCCTCCTCCTCCTCCTCCTCCTCCTTCAGCAGCAGCTCTCGTATCAGCCGCAGCCATCATCAGCGGCAGCAGTCACCCGAAGTCGGCCACTAATCAAGGATCTCCCCCGAACTTGGTCGGAGACTCTCAGGAAAACTTGGGTAACTTTGAGTTTCTGCTTGAGAGGATTATCAATACCTGGGTTACCAATGTGCGTATGTATGTATGTATATGTGTGT
>NC_134791.1:9854144-9856644 GCF_046742065.1 Oratosquilla oratoria | reverse complement strand
CAGGAGTAGATATCTTAATGCACGTGAATCCGAATGATCTTTCCCCCCTTTCTAAGGGGCGGCAATTAATACAAAGCCTCTCTTAATACCTCATGGAAGTAAAACAGAGAAAGGAGGAACGCTGTTTCGGCATTCTTATCCCTCAGTAAAGGATCTAGGTTTTTTCCTTGCACATAAAACTAAATGAATATTCATCAAGTAAAGTTATCATATTTCCGTGCTGAAATATATACCTTGGCTGTATACATGATACCGTGATGCATGAAAGGGAGTGATTATGTGTTAGAGGGGGTTTACACGGTCTAACGGTTCGTCGAATGCGGTTCGACAGACACGTGTTTAAAGTGATGTGTGAACGGGGTATTTGGGGTTAAACCAACGTGTTCGACAACCAAATACCCCGTTCACACGTTCACACATCACTTTAAACACGTGTCTGTCGAACCGCGTTCGACGAACCGTTGGACTGTGTAAACCCCCTCTTATCATATTTTGACAAAAGCCCGAAGGGATTTCTCCCCGTCTTCTCTTTTTCCTGCATAAATAAGGGGACAGAAAGGGGCAGGGTCGCCGATTAAGTGAAGCGGCCTTGCTGTGGATGTGCTGTGTCTTACTACATTGCTTCTGATCGAGGGCAGTGGGTGGGATGCAGGGATGACCCGTCATCCATGAGGAGCTAAGATGAGAGGGAGGAAAGGGATGGTGGACGGGAGTGGAATGGGTGGGAGTGGAATGGTTGGGGGTGGAATGGGTGGAGATGCAATGGGTTCGGGTGGGTATACACCTTTTCACTTTGGCTACCTCTCTGGTAAGGGGGAAAACAGCCATTGGTGTGGGAGTATATATATATATATATATATATATATATATATATATATATATATTATATATATATATATATATATTTTTTTTTATGCTAATAAGAACACGGGTGCGTGTGTTCACTTATGCAAAGTAGACCGCTTGGAAAAAGAAACTAACGAAGCAGAGCACTTTCGTATATTACATCTTTAGTGCAAAAAGTCACTGAAGATGTAATATAAGTGGTCTACTTTGCATATATTATATATATGTATATATATAAACCAGAGTAGTAAAAATGTGTACAGGTACTAGTAGACACCTAAAAGCACGGTGAGTATTTTGGGAAAGAATAAAAATAAAACAAAGAAGTACCGCTTTGCGCCAAACTGGATTCCGTGTGCAGGCTGGTGGTATGCGCAGGCCCCGTGTGCAGGCGGGCGCTGCACGAATAGCTGCAGGCCTGCAGGAAAATGGGGGGAGAAAATACACAACAGCTCTCATATGCACCGTTTTCCCTTTTATAATATACATGTGTATGTATAGCATATGTGTATGTATATATATATATGTATATATATATGTACATATATATATATATCTATATATATACATATATATATACATATATATATACATATATATATATATATTATATATATATATACAAACACACACACAAATACATATAAATATATACATAGAGGGAGAGAGACGGGGAAAAGGAGAAAGAAAGAAGTTTACAATGAAAGATAGTGTGAATCTGGAGAGGAAGATGGAAGAAGAGGGTGAGGAAGAAAGAGAAAAATAGTTAAAAAGAGTCAGAGTTAGAGAATTAGAAATGCATAGAAAGAGAGAGAGAGAGAAAGAGAAAGAGAGAGAGAGAGAGAGAGAGAGAGAGAGAGAGAGAGAGAGAGAGAGAGAGAGAGAGAGAGAGTTAGAGAATTCTGAGAATTCGTTTGTGTTCGATCGGTGAGTGGAACTGTCAATCCTCACCATCGAAGAGATGCCAGACGGACCGACAGACATCGCTCGGCGAACGAAACTTTTCGAAAAACGGTGACAAGATTTTCTTTTCGGTCAACGCAGCTGAAACCAAACACAAGCGTAATGAAGAAGAGGAAGAAGAGGAGGAAGAAGAGGAAGAAGAGAAGAGGAAGAGGAAAAAGAACAGAGGAGGAAGGAGAAGAGGAAGAAGAGGAAGAAGATGAAGGAGATGAAGAGGAGGAAGAGGAAGAAGAGGAAAGAGAGGAAGAGGAAGGAGAGGAAGAAGAAGAAGAAGAGGAAGAAGAAGGAGAGAAAGAGAAATACGAGGAAGAAGAAGAGGAAGGAGAGGAAGAGGTAGTAACTATTCTTGTTGCCGCCAGGGATTTTTTCCCCCTAACTGAGGATTAACGTTATCGAAGTTAACCCTCTTCGCTGTCAAGATTAACCCCCGTAAACAAAGATTTAATTCTGAAAACTGCATTGCAGGTTTAACCAAGTTAATGTTAGTTTACGATAGGTTAGATTACCATTTTAATTAAGATTAGGTTAACTCAGGTTAAGTCGAAGTTAGGTTAGGTCAGAGGACGATGACTTCACTAGAATTGGTGGACTTTTGGAAACAACTGTACACGAATAGAAAACGGAAGTGAGGGGAAATAACTGACATATGTACAGTGGGCAAATGAAGTTATGTCACAATTCCCAAATTGTT
>NC_134791.1:9839144-9844144 GCF_046742065.1 Oratosquilla oratoria | reverse complement strand
CGGAGGGCAGCAGCAACGAGAAATACGAAAGGAAAAAGAACAGACGTGAACTAGAGAAATGCGAAAATAATTTATACGAATGGGGAGATGTGCAAAGGGTTGAAATAAGGCCAGAGGATATAAAAAAGAATAATATATAAAAATTAAAATAAAAAATAATAACAATAATAATTAACAATAACAATAATAAAATAATAAAAATAAGATAAATTAAATAAATTTATAGTAAAAATATAAAAATTACAAAATGTTAATAAATAAAAATAAATTAATAAATAATGCAAACAAACTAAACAATTACAACAACAACGTTTAAATGAATAGAAAAATAAACTTGATTACATGAAGTTAAGGAGGAATAAATGGGAAAAAAAGACGAGAACAAGGGAAGAAAACGGCAACGCTTGCAATTAAAATTTGAAAAGTTAAGCGCTCACGCACGCACGCACGCACACACACACACGCACACGCACACACACACACGCATACATACACAAATCTGTTCACATTCAATGGGCGTACAAACAACTAGAATGGTGTGTGTGTGTGTTTGAGAGAGAGAGAGAGAGAGAGAGAGAGAGAGAGAGAGAGAGAGAGAGAGAGAGAGAGAGAGAGAGAGAGAGAGATAGCGAGACAGTGAGGTGTAGAGAGAAAGGACAGAGAGAGGTCTAGAGAGCTAGATAGGCAGGTTAGAGAGAGAGAGAGAGAGAGAGAGAGAGAGAGAGAGAGAGAGATAGCGAGACAGTTAGGTGTAGAGAGAAAGGACAGAGAGAGGTCTAGAGAGCTAGATAGGCAGGTTAGAGAGAGAGAGAGAGAGAGAGAGAGAGAGAGAGAGAGAGAGAGAGAGAGAGAGAGAGAGAGAGAGACCGCAGAGCGCGAGGAATAGAGCTAGAGAGTGATATATATATATATATATATATATTTATATTTTCTTTTTATATATATATATATATATATTTATATATATATATAGAGAGAGAGAGAGAGAGAGAAAGAGAGAGAAGGGGAGAGGGAAGAATAGAGCTAGAGAGGGAGGTATATATATATATATATATATATATATATATATATATATATATATATATATATATATATATAGAGAGAGAGAGAGAGAGAGAGAGAGAGAAAAACAGCGAGTTTCAGAGAGAGAGAGGGAGGGAGAGAGAGGGACCAGATCGTTGATATGCACGCGCGTGAAGAAGAGAGGGAAGAGGAGGGGAGGGGAGGGGAGGGGAGAGAGAGCGTGCGAGTGAGGAAGTCGAGGGGGGAGAGGGGGGAGAGGGGGAGGGAGAGGATGAGAGGGGGGGAGAGCGTGTACATCTACCTGTTATTTGGCGAGCGGGGAGATGAGGTAATTGCAACGAAAACTTTGCTAATTCGACGAGAGAGGGCTGATGAAAAATCTTACTGTAGTCAAGAGCAGGCGGGGGGGTGGGAGGGGAGCATATCCCCCTCCTCCCCACCCAGCTCTCAAAGTGTGGGGTGTGGGGGTAGAGGGGGGAATTCTTCCCAGTTCCTCTCTTAACCCCCCCCCCATGTTTACCAATGAAGGGGGGAGCATACGCACGCACGCACGCACACACACCTCGTGGCGCCGTGGTTAGAGTTCCCGGCAGCCACTATCGCGGTCCGGGTTCGAATCCCGCTAAGGGCTGAAATAATTTATGTATCGCTGCGCTGCGAGTCGTTACTCCAACTCTCGTGGGCGAGGAGTTTTTGTGTGTGTGTGTGTGTGTGTGTGTGTGTGTGTGTGTGTGTGTGTGTGTGTGTGTGTGTGTGTGTGTGTGTGTGTGTGTGTGTGTGTAAGGTCAAAGCATTGTCCATAGATTGGTCATATGAGCTCTGAGCTCTCTTCCAGGAAGGAAATAGCTATCGATCACGAGTCCAACACGTGATCCAAGACCATGGTGAATCACACAGTATACGGCAAGCGTACAAGCCCATATCCATGTGTGTACATTAGCACATTATACATACATACACACATAGTACACATGAACACTCGTGAACGTACACAAAAACATACGTATATATGAACACTTCAAATACATACATCGTAATAGAGCATCGAGCCCAATACACACCCACACACATACACGAACAGACATACAGACAGATAGACAGACAGACACACACGCCTACGTGTGTACGTAAACGCGACACTAAACACACTTAAAAAACACACTCAGATACAGACACACACACGCGCGACCAAACACACATATACACCCACACCCACGCGTGTACGTAAAAGCGACGGACATTGAACAGACACATACACGAACGAGCACACACACATACACACACACACACACACACAACCACGCGTGTGCGTAAACGTGATACTAAACAGACACACACGCACACACACACGCACGCTTGCTCTCAGGCGCATGTTCAATACTAAAGAAAATAAACAATCTAAAATAAGATAAAAATACAAACATGTGGTTACCCCCTTCCCACTCCCCCCTTAACCCCCTTCCCTCCACCTCGCCCCTTACCCCCTTCCCTCCATTCCCCCTCCACCTCGCCCCTTAGCCCCTTCCCTCCACTCCCCCTCCACCTCTCCCCTTATCCCCTTCCCTCCACTCCCCCTCCACCTCTCCCCTTATCCTCTTCCCTCTACTCACCCTCCACCCCGCCCTTTACCCCGTACCTTCCATCCTCCTCCTCCCCCGCCCCTTACCCAGTTCCTTCCACTCCCCCTCCACCCCCACCCCTTACCCCCTTCCCTACATCCCCTTAACCTCCCAACCCCGCCCCCCCACACCTTGCAGAGTGCCACCCTAAAGCTCGAGGGGATATTGGTTTTGGTGAATAAAATCGCCTAGCGAAACCACCACTCGGGACTTGAGGGAAACTTTATTATTTGATTATTATTCATCTGTCCATTTATTATTATTTACTATTTACATGTTTGTTTGTTATCTAACTTTACCGGTTTATTCTATTATTATTTATATTATCATTATTTATCTCTCCGTTTTTATTATTTACTATTTACCTCTTTGATTATTATTTAACTTTACCTATTTATTTACTTTATTTATTATTATTTACTATTTACCTGTTTGTTTATTATTTAACTTTACCTATTTATTTTATGTATTATTACCTATATTATTATTTCTATTTATTATTATCATTTTTATTTATCATTATAATTTTTTTTATTTATCATTATTATAACTTTTTCGCATCCAGCCTAGTTATGGACCAATAGGTCTCCTGTCGGCTTTCTCCTTTGTAATCCTTTGTGTCATCCAGTTGACAGTCCCCCCATCCCCACTCCTTTGGTTTTGTCCGTTCAGGGTATAGACGGGGCATCACAAGCATAATGTTTGCGCGCGCATACACACACACACATTCAATTGCACAATGGTAGCGTTCGGAACTGCTAACTCAGCGGTCCGAGTTCGAATCCCACCAGGGCTGAAATAATTTCAGTATCGCTGCGCTGCGAGCCGTTACTCCACCTCTCGTGGGCGGGGAGTTGGGTATATGCGCGTGTAATGTCACAGCATTACCCATAGATCCGTCATACATGAGCTGAGCTCTCATTCGGAAGGGTAGTAGATGTCGATCACGAGTCCAACACGTGATCCAAGACAATGATGAATCACACACATGGGTCGGTAGTGTGATGGTACCTCACTCGACCACTAATTCGGTGACCCGAGTTCGACCCTTGTCCAGGGTTGAAATTTTCAGCTTAGCTGCACTGCGAACCGATACACCACCTCTGGTGGACAAGGAGTTGTGTATATATTTATGTATATGTGTGTGTGTGTAAGTTTAGAGCATTATCCAAAGATCGGTCCATATATGAACTCTCATTCGGGAGGGTAACAGCTATCGATGACGAGTCCAACACGCGATCCAAGACCGTGGTGAATCACACATACACTGAGCTTTTATCCAGAAGGGCATTAGCTATCGATCACGAGTCCAACACGTAATCCAAGACCGTGGTGAATCACATTCACACACACATATACTGTACACACACGCGCGCGTGCGAGCGAGCGTCCAGTTAAGGCTTTTGTATAGTCGTCCTCGATGATTAGTTCAAGGAGGACCACGTGGTTGGACGGACCTCTTCCTCCTTCTCCTCTTCCTCCTCCTCCTCGCCGTCGTCTTCCTCCTCCTCCTCCTCGCCGTCGTCTACCTCCTCCTCCTCGCTGTCGTCTTTCTCCTCTTCCTCCCCGCCGTCTTCTACCTCCTCCTCCTCGCCGTCGTCTTCCTCCTCCTCCTCGCCGTCGTCTTCCTCCTCTCCGTCTTCCCCCTCCTCATCGCCGTCGTCTTCTTCTTCTTCCTCCTCCTCGCCGTCGTCTTTCTCTTTCTCCTCCTCTTCCTCGCCGTCGTTTTCCTCCTCCTGCTCCTCGCCGTCGTCTTCTTCCTCCTCCTCCTTCTCTTGCTTTTCGATCAAGTTCCTTTGTCTTAATGTTCCTGTGCAAAGTCGAGTACGAGAAATCGAACCACGTGCTATAACCCTTTCCTCCCCCCATTTCATCCCCCTCCCCCAATCCTCCCCCTTTCCCCCCCTCTCCTCCTCCACGCGTCTGCTGGATATTAGAGACGAAACAGGGAAGGGAAGGGGGAAAGCGAGGTTGAGGGGGGGAGGAAGGGAGGGGGAAGTGGGGGGAAGAGAGGGAAGGGGGAATTGGGGGGAAGAGGGTGGAAAGGGGGGAGAAGGGGGGGAAGGCACCGTGGAGTCTGACAGTGTTTGCATTGAGACGGCAAAGACCGCGGTCAGCTTTCCCCCTTTGCTCTCATAATTCACCACAACCCGTTTATTACTTTTTTATCTATATTTTCCTTTTTTCATTTATCTTTTCTCCCTTTCCCCCCCTTCCCCCCTCATTACGCTCCCCCCCCTGACCCTTTCCGGATTTTTTTTTATCCATATCCCGGATAGAAAACAATCTCTTTCTCTCTATCTCTCTCTTTCTCTTTTAGGTTCTTTATTTTTTACGGGCCTCCCTCAGGAAACGTCT
>NC_134791.1:9826644-9834144 GCF_046742065.1 Oratosquilla oratoria | reverse complement strand
TGAGGGTAAGCTGAGGGGAAGAGAAGGGAGGAGGTGAGGGATAAGAGGGGGAAGTGAAGGTAGGAGGACGTGAGGATAGGGGAGGTGAGGGTAAGGGGAGGAGAAAAGAGGTGAAGGGGGCGAGGGGAAAAGAGGGCAAGAGATGGGTTGGAGTACTAAGGGGGGAGATGGGAGGGGGAAGGGAAGGGGTGAGGGAAAGGGGGGCGAGAAGGGGTACGGTAGAGAGGGGTAAGGGAGAAGGAAGGAGAGGGGAGAAGAAGGAAGGGGAGAATGGGAGGGGAGTAGAAAAGGGGAGAAGGGAGGAAAGAGAATAAGAGGGGAGTAATAAAGGGGAGATAGGTAGAGAGAATGAGAGGGTAGTAGAAAAGAGTAGAAGAGAGAATGAGGGGGGAGTAGAAAGAGGAGAAGGGAGGAGAGAGAATGAGAGGGGAGTAGAAAAGGGGAGAAGGGAGGATAGAGAATGAGAGGGGAGTAGAGAACGGGAGAAGGGAGGAGAGGGGAAGAGAGGGGAAGAGAGGAGAGGAGAGGGGAAAGGAAAGGGGAAAAATGACACGCGGAAGTTCAGGGGAAGGGGAGGGGGGCATGAGGGGGGGAAGGCATGGAAATAGTGTGAAGAGGGGAAGTGGTGAGGCAGAGGGGAAGACAAAGAGAGGGGAGGAACAGGTAACAGAGGGATAGTCGAGGGAAGGGGAAGGAAAGATAGCGCAGCGGAGAGGGGAAAAAGAGGGGAAGAGAATATGGAGGAGGGGAAGAGATTGGAGATGGAAAGAGAGTGGAGAGGGAAAGAGAGTAGAGAGGGGAAGAGAGTGGGGAGGGAAAGAGAGTAGAGAGGGGTGGAGAGAGGAGAGGAAAAGAAGAGAGGGGAGGGGAGAACAGGAGATGGTAAAGAATGGGAGGAGAAAGAATGAGGGTTGAAGACAAAAAGATATGACGACAGATAATAGCAAAAGAGGGGATAAATGGACGAGAGGAGAGATGATAGGAAGAGGAGGGGGAGGAGGAAGAAGAAGAAAAGGAGGAGAAGTGGGAGTAGATGAACGAGAAGAGGAAGAAGAGGAGCGGTGGATAGGTAGGAAAGGAGGAGGGAAGAGGGAGAAAGGGAGAAGAGGAAAGGACGAGTAAAATCGAAAGAGGGACGTGGGGAGGGGAGGGGAAGGAAAGGAAGGGGAAGGGAGGGGCAGGAAAGGAAGGGGAAGGGAGTGGAAGGGTAAGGGTGGGTAGGGGAGGAGGAGGGAGGCGAGACAAAAAAAAAACAAAAAAAAAAAAAAAAAAACTCCCCCTAACCCATGATTGTCCCCCATACAATATCTACACAATCACAGGTAATCAGGGATTTGTAAGCACGAAAGGCCCAGACGGTGGGACCCACCGAAGGGGGGAAGGGGTTAGGAGGAGGAGGAGGAAGTGGAGGTGGTGGAGGAGAAGGAAGAGGAGGTGGTGGAGAAGGAAGAGGAGGTGAGGATGGTGTAAGAAGAGGGGAGGAGTAGTAATAAAAGCAGGGAGAGGAGGAGAAGAAGTAGTAGTAGTGGTAGTAGTAGTAGTAGGAGGAGGATGTAGGAGTGAGAAAAGGAGATGATGTGGAGGTGAAAGAAATGTTGGAGTTGATGGTGATGGAGAAAGAGATGGAGGAGATGGAGGAAGAGGAGGTGAAGGAGTAGAAGGATGAGTAGTTATAGTAGAAATAACATTAAATGGAGGAAAAAGAAGAGAAACAAGCGTTGTAAATAAATAAATAAATTATAACAACCATACACACATACATAAATCATACATAACCAAATATACAATACTCTAATTTATGACGTCACCACCGCAAGTCATGCACTCCTAAACCGGGTTGACCGTTTGTTATGCATGACATCCCCTTTATTTGGGTTTATCCTTCGTGGGTTTCCTGTCCATTAAGGACACATTAAGGACAGGGATGACGTGTCCTTCGGCCTTCCATCATGTACTGAAGAGGGCTCAGGGAAAACCCTTACAATAAGGAAGAGGACACGAGGAGAATACAATTGAAGGAAGGTGCACTGGTATGCGCGTCATGGGAAGAATGGGGGAATGTTAACACGAGGAAGTATACAAATGGTGATAATGAAGAAGATATGTATCAGAGGATAAAGCATTTTTTAATCCTGCTATTGGTACCACGTCGTCAAAAAAGCAATAGATTAATAAATAAACAAATAACACAAATAAATAAAAATAATCAGATGAAAATAGAATAAATATAATAACAAATAAAAAGTGAGGTGTCTCCACACTCTGCAGCTTTCTCTCTCTCTCTCTCTCTCTTCTGGTTTATCACTCTCTCAGATATCTCTCCTGAATCAGTTCCTTCATGAGAGAGTTCTGTGAAAAAAGTAAGAAGAGTCAGGGAATAGGACGAGACAGATATAAAGTAGTCACACGCACACACACACACACACACACACACACACTAGAGGATCTAATAAAATGGGATGAAAGAAATACAAGAGGACACGGAAAGAAAATCAAGAAAGACGGCTATAGAAGAGATCTGAAAAAGAATAGCTTTCCTCACAGAGTAATAGACATTTGGAACAAGTTAGATGAGAAAGTAGTGTGTGCAAAAACAATACATGAATTTAAAAATAGTTTAGATAAAATGAGATATAAAGACGGGACCTCACGAGCATAGCTCCCCTTCCCGTAAAATACAACTAGGTAAATACACACACACACACACACACACACATATATATATATATATATATATATATACACATATATACAGAAACCCTTTCTCTTTATTACTTTAATATCCTTATTACCTCCAGATTTTATTCAATTTAGGAAAGAGAGAAAGAGAGAGAGATGTGGGAGAGAGAGAGAGAGAGAGAGAGAGAGAGAGAGAGAGAGAGAGAGAGAGAGAGAGAGAGAGAGAGAGAGAGAGAGAAGAGAGATGGGGGTAAGGGCAAAACAATATACTGGCGTCCCAAGCCACGACTTTTTAGTTGTTGTTGTTGTTGTTTGTTTACACACGAATTAAAAAAATACAGGCAAGCGGCCACTCTCATATATACATCTTTTTTCCTTCAAATTTTAAATTTCTTTTGTTTTCAACTTTCACTTTTATTTTGTTCTAATTCTTTTCAATTATATTTTCTCGTTTTATCCTCTATATTTTATTTACAATAACAAATGAATAATAAAAAATAATAAACATATAAAATAACTAATATGTATTTCTATTTTCCTACACCAGCATCTTTATTTACTTGTCGTTTATCTTATTTATCTATTTATAGCATCTTTAATTTCAAGTTTCCATGGAATCCGATCACTATCCGTCAGGGTCCAGACAGAAAAATAAAATAAAATAAATAAAATAAAATAAATAAATAAATAAAAAGGCGCCGCAGTTGGAAAATTATCATTCGCTACCGAAGACAAAAAAAAAAAAAAAAAAAAAAAAAAAAAAAAAAAAATTAGACAACCACCCTCTCATGTTCACATGACGTCACGAATGGGCTTCTGTGACGTCACAAATGGTCTAGTGTGACGTCACACAAGAGGTTCATTATATCAACCAGATAATTGCTGCTTCGCTACTCACAACGACTTGGGTTAACCTCTCCTGTATTGGAACTTTCTATTGACTGCCGCCAGGTGATTTTATTCAGCTTGAATGAGGGCTATGCTTATTGTCACCAACTTGTACAACCGAAGAATCTTAAACCCCGGATGACATGAGGAATTGTCACCCTGTCGAAGTCTGGGATGACGATTCTTCATGTGATCCGACGATTTTATTCAGATTAAGGACATCCTTCGGACACTCCCCCTCCCCCCCAGACCCACTTCCTCCTCCTCCCCCAGACCCCTCCTCCTCCTCCTCGTCCCACCAGACCTCCCAGAATCCAGACCAGAAACCGGAAGTTCATCTTTCGTCCGGTGACATCCGCGTTGGGCCCGGACAGCGAGCCCTCCAATGAATAAATACTGAGGAGGGAAGTGGAGGGGAGGGGGAGTGGAGGGGAGTGGAGGGAGTGGAGGAGGAAGGCCGGAGGGAGGAATAAATTTTTACAACACATATGAGTAGGTCCACACATCTTATACATTATATATATATATATATATATATATATATATATATATATATATATATATATATATGTGTGTGTGTGTGTGTGTGTGTGTGTGTGTGTGTGCGTGTATGTGTGTGTATGTATATAGTGGACATTTTTAAAGAGAACCACTTACGTAGCCGACTGTGTGTACGTGCGTGCGTGTGTGTATATGTGTGAAGACGCTGAAAAAACAAATGAATTAACAAATAAGCAAAAAACGTTGCTAAATACGTAATCGTATAAATAAACAAACCCGGTTACTCGGAAAAAAAAAACACGGACAAACACGTCATACAACGTTAAGAATTGACAAACCCTGGAGAGAGCGAAATCTGGAAACACTCACAAATTTACGTGCTAGTGCACACACACATACATAGTATATACATATACTACACAGATCCAGTTATATACGATTTCCGAGCTCTCGTCCGGTAGTAACATCCGTCGATCACGAGTCCAGCACGTGATCCACTGTCACATTTGCAATCACACTCACCCCTTCCATGCCGGACGGTACTCACATTTTTATTTTGGCCGCCGCCTGGCGATTTTATTCAGAGCTCCCCCATCCTACACCAGACGTGACATTCTGGTCAACACGAAATAATTTGACCCTAAAGCCGTCTGGACATAAGAACTTTTGTAGAATGCAGTGCTGAAGAGGATAGGGTGATTTCACAAAAAAACAAAAATAATAATAATAATAATATTAACAATAAATAAAATAAATAAAATAATAATAAATAAATAAATAAATAAAACAAATAAGAATAATAAAATTATTATAAATAAAAACAAAAAATTAAAATAAATTAAATAATATATATATGTAAATAAATAGATAAAAATAAATTAAATAATATAAATCATATAAAGAATGGAAATAAATAAAATAAAATAAAAATGTTCAAATCAAATCGAGATTTGTCAATATTCAATACAAATTGAAGCCTTCACGTTTAGAAAAATCTAGGAGTAAATATAGAAACAGCAAAATGGAAACGGAATGATGATTCCGCAAACTGGCCAAAGAACGATAAATTTTATTATATAAACAAGTTGAAGCGTTCGGGCTTATATATAAATAAAATATTCACACACACAGCTAAAGGGGAAATATTGTGATTTTTCAAAATGAACCAATAGCGAATATTATTTTTTTTTTATCATTTATATAGACAAGTTGAGGATTCAAAATAATTAAATAAATAAAATAAAGATACAGAACACGGAAACGTTTTTGTTATTTCAGAAAATGACCAAATGCCGAAAATAAAAAAGGTGGATCTAAAAATGAGTTAATACATACAACATGTGTTGCTTCCCCAACCAACCCTTGGAAGTGACGATGGAGCGAGCGCAGCGACGACGCCGACCCCGGTAAAGAAAACAATCGATAAAATATGCAACGTTCAAAAGTGTTTCCCAAACTTCATCAATTTCCTTCGCTCCCAAAACTCGGTCTTGGGGTAATAATACGACGAACAAGGCACCTCTCCTTCCGCTAACTTAATATCATGTCTCCCTAATCGGGAAACGCCCGTTTAAGGTAATGGCAAGCAGGAAACCAACATAATGAATCAAATCGTTTTTCACGAGTTCGCTCTATCGAGGTCCGTCGGCTCGCTCCCCTCTCCCGCCAAGTCGACGCTGGAACCGTCCACATTCAAACCACATCCAGACATTCTCAAACCCATTTCTCCGTCATCTACACCTTACACTGACCTAATTTAATCCTAAATAACCGTAAATATTATCATATCCCTTACACATTACCATAAGATTAAAAGGAATAACAATAAAACGAGAAAAATGTCTACAAAAGACATTCAAAGCAGCGTCGTCATTACCCCGTACAACGGTTGGCGGGAAACTCGCAAGAAATGGCGACTCGGGGTACCGTATGCATATTTTCATTTTCGTTAATCTCTTCCAAGATCAACCCCTGGATACGGCGGTGAATGTGAAATAAGGCACTAGAGGTGCAGAAGGGATACTGCATCGCCAACGGACAGGTCAGGTGGGTGTAGATCGAGGGAGTCGGCAAAATGCTGCATAATTGAACGTCGATTAAGCGGACTGAAGTCGACCATATGCAAGCGAACCAACTCAGGAAAAACAATTATAAGAAAACAAATAAATAAAATGTAAAAGAAAAAGATAAAATAAACCAATTACAAAATAGATAAAAATAAAATAAAGTAAAATAATCATTATAATAAAACAAATAATATGTAAAAGAAAAATATTAATAGAAGCAAATAAAAAAATACAATAAAAATACAATACAATAAAATAAAAATACAATAAAATGAAAATACAATAAAATAAAATAACAATTAAATATATAAAACATAAAATTATAAGTAAATAAGCTCAGTAAATATAATATAAATTAGTACATGAAATGGAGAAAGAGAGAGTCAGACGGCAGACGGTGACCAGAGCTTCTGTTCTTGCAGAAGAGGACTCAGGGGCTCCCTGCCCACCAGACGGCGCCTTCAGGAGGGAAGGACTGGAGGGAGGGAGGGAGGGGAAGGGAGGGAAATCCCACATCGTGAATTTGGGGTCCGTCCGTCGCATCATTTTTCCCCAAGATGGCGGCGTCGGCGCCGTCGCGTCCCCCCCAGACTCGACTCGAAAATAATGAACATCGTTGGGCGAATTCCAGCCTCTATAATGGAGATCTAGAAAACATTACTAGGACACTCCGGTGCCTACAATATATATATATATATATATATATATATGCATGAGAAATCACATAAACTCGTGATTCTAAATATGCGGAAAAAACCACCAAGGAAAAAGAAAAACTGATGACCAAGCGCTTTCGTCTATTCAGACATCCTCTGAATAGACGAAAGCGCTTGGTCATCAGTTTTTCTTTTTCCTTGGTGGTTTTTCCGCATATATATATATATATATATATATATATATATATATTATTTTTTTTTTTCTATTGAAAATCACAGCATACTCAGCGTTCGTTATCTTTTTCTTAACACTTTCAATTCTTCTAATAATTCTCTTCTTAGAACTTGGTAAATTATAAATAATATTTCCAATGGAGTCCATTGTGGAAATAAAAACTAGAACTTAACGACGTTTCGCCTATACCTTAGGCATCTTCTGGTAAATTTTATTTTCTAAAGATACATACATGCTTATAAATACAAAAAGTTACAAAATGTGAAATACTAGGAGAGATGTTGAATCAAGAGTGCTGCCGGACTTTTCATCTTCGTGGCGCGACGTGGGATGCCCCGAAAAGTTCCAAATGTCCGCACATATTTTGCTGTATGTTGATATTTGGCATATGGTTTTTGATCAAAACTGCCTCCAAACATTTTAATTTTCTTTTGTCGTTGGTCTTTGAAATTATGACTGTGTTTTCGTTTAATTG
>NC_134791.1:9816644-9821644 GCF_046742065.1 Oratosquilla oratoria | reverse complement strand
TATATAATTATAAAGTCATTATAAAATATAATTATGAAATGTAGCAAATAATCACTTGCTCATTATATCATAACAAATAAGTGAACTCACACAAAATATACAAATAATAATAATAAAGATTATAATAATAGAATAAAATAAACAAAAAATAATAAATAATAATTAATAATCAACCCACTGCCGAAATGAATCAACTTCTCCCCCTTTCCATTTCCCCCCTTCCCCCCCCGTTCCTCCCCTTCTTCATTAATCTGTGTCACATACGCTCGTCTCTCCCCCCTCTCGCTCTCCTCCTCATACTCAATGTCTCTTATTTTTCATTCTCCCCCCCCAATTCCCAATTTAGCCCCCCAAACCCCCCCCCCAACTCTCTTCAGGGTCAACTCCACCCCCATCATCTTCCCTATTGATGTCCTTACTCCCCACTCTCTCTCTCTCTCTTTCTCTCTCTCTCTCCCTCCTTGATCTACAGTAGGCAGTGTCCACAAAAAAATAAAATAAAATAAAAATAAATAATAAACAACAAATAAATAGAATAAAAACAAAACAATAATATAAAAAAAAATAAAACAATAAAAAATTAAATATAAAAAAAAATAAAAGTAATCACGTAAAAAATAAAATTCATAATCGAAATAAAAAAAAAGTTGATTAATAGCAGCTAGGAATAAAATACTCAGGAACCAATCTCCTCCTTACACTAATGATCCCTAAGAAACCGTGGAGGCGCCAGACCGCATCTCAGCTTCGGACGGTTGCACACACGCACACACACACACACACACACACACACACACACACACACACACACACACACACACACACACACACACACGAAAATACACACACGCACGTGCACTCCCTTGTATAGTACACACAAGTGCCCTTGTTAGGATGGCCGCCGAAGGGGATTAGAGCCCCCCGGATGAGGGGGAGGGGGGGCACTTCGTTAGCGTTAACCAGCGCTTCTATCCAAGGGGATAATGTAACATGGAAGAGGTGGAGCCGAGGAAGTAGTAAAGTAGACACACACACACACACACACACACACACACACACACACACACACACACACACACACACACATACATACACACACACACACACGCACACACACAAGCCCAAGCAAGCGTATGGACGTTCTTCTTACGCTCATCACTGAAGCCCTGTAGTAACTTTCTCCCCCTCTTTTCCCCTCATTACTTTCCCTCTTCCCCCTCTCCACTTCTTTACAATAACACGCAAGGAGAAGGGAACCCGAGGCAGTTGGGAGAGAGGGAGAGAGAGAGAGAGAGAGAGAGAGAGAGAGAGAGAGAGAGAGAGAGAGAGAGAGAGAGAGAGAGAGAGAGAGAGGGGGGGGGAGGGGAGGAGAGATGAAGTATGAGAGTTGTGAGGGAGATAAAGTATGAGAGTTGGAGAGAGAGAGAGAGAGAGAGAGAGAGAGAGAGAGAGAGAGAGAGAGAGAGAGAGAGAGAGAGAGAGAGAGAGAGAGAGAGAGAGAGAGAGAGAGAGAGGAATAAAAACGTGAACACTCATTGATTGCAACTCCTGCAACATTTAGTGACAATAAAATGCGATGCTCATTAGCTGGCAACAATTTAATTTAAAAAGTAGATTCGACCGTTAAACCGTAAATCTAAAAAAAAAACACAATGAAATAAATAGATAAATAAACAAATACATAAATAAAGGAATACATATATAAAAAAATTATCGTACAGTAAGGTCAAGTGGATGTCACTGGAATTTAAATTTCCAAGTCCTAGATTGACAAATAAAACGAGAATTAATCAAAACATACACACGCATAATTCTATATACAAACACATACCTGTACATCCAGACATTTGTATTACATGTTGTCTATTTAAGACATTTATTTTTTTCAAATGTCTTAAATAGATGAAAACGTTCGGTCACCTTTCGTTTCATTTTCCAAATGGTTTTGTTACACATTTTGTGAACCACGTGTTTTTGTGATTTATTCGCATATATATATATATATATATATATATATATATATATATATATATATATATATATATATATTTATAAATATATATATACACACACACACGTGTGTGTGTGAATTTGCGTACGTGTGTTTGTGTGTGTAAGCGTATGAGTGTTTGTGTGTGTGTGTGTGTGTGTGTGTGTGTGTGTGTGTGTGTGTGTGTGTGTGTGTGTGTGTGTGTGTGCAAGTATGTATACAGTACACACATACTATACCGATACAACGTGAGTACAATTTACGGGATTTGAGATATATTAAATACCAAAGCCATTTTTTCCTCCCTACCGATCGAACATGCCTTACAATATTTTCGGCAATTTTCTTTTTTTCCTTCTATTCCCAACACCGTTTCAATTTTCTTCGTTCGAACTATGCCGGGTACATCACAGGTGAAGTAAAAGATACCAAAAGTATTCGTTCATTTTACAAACGGCTTTTGTTTGTTTGTTTGTTTGTGTGTGTGTGTGTGTGTGTGTGTGTGTGTGTGTGTGTGTGTGTGTGTGTGTGTGTGTCCTGGAAGGATATATTAGTTTTAGAAAAAAAAATTCTTAGTATTTCCTAATCTATTTTTTTATCAACTATTTCGCTTGATACTCAAACTCGGGGGAATTTACGTGTAGTACACACACACACACACACTCAGGGCTGAAATAATTTCAGTATCGCTGCGAGTTGTTACACCAACTCTCGTGTAAGGTCACAGCTTTACCCAAAGATCGGTCATATATGAACTCTCCTCCGGGAGGGAAGTAGCTTTCGATCACGAGTCCAACACGTGATCCAAGACCATGGTGAATTACGCACACACACACACAAAGACACACACGTACACACACAAAGACAATTACTCCAATTGTTTAATTAAGCCATTTGTGCCAATGATGTACTTAAGCACTTAAGTACTTCAAGTACTGACTATATACGGGATCACAAACAATAATAACCACATAACTTGCCTCACGTCAAGAGACACTTAACTTTGACCGAGTCCGCTACCTTTGCCCGTGGTGCAAAGGTAGCCACGAGATGGGAAGAATAAAGGCCAGACAGAACATGAAGAAACGTGGTAGGAAAGCTTGAAGGAGTAGCGTGACAGAGACTGGGAGGGTGTGAGGGAATGACCTCTGTTCGGCAGTGGACTTTAAATGACTGAATATATATATATATATATATATATATATATATATATATATATATATATATATATATATATATATATATATATATATATATATATATATATATATATATATATATATATACATATATATATACTTCATTAAGTGATGACCCTGAAGAAGGGTCTTGAACCCCAAATTGCGAAAGAGCAAACAGGACCACCTAGAGTGAAGTCATAAACCTCCTTTCAAAGAAACACAGGTCCATAGTAAAGCATATGGAAAATACGCAAACACACACACACACACATAAGGTGGGAGGAGGAGGGGTCGGCTTCTGCAGCAAAATGGTACTCACAAGACCCAATTCAAAAGCGCTGACCACAATGAACGCAATTAATGTTGAACGGGGTTCGCAGCCGAACGTGCGAGAGAACGTGGGAACGTACGGTAGAGAATCCGCGAGCATATGGTTGACGTCGGCACGAACGAGCGACCAGAGGAAGAGGACAAGATGAAGATGAGGAGGGGATGAAGAAGAGGAGGTGGAGGAAGGACAGGAGGAGGAAGGGAAGAGGAGGGGGAGTAGAAAGAGGCAGAGAAGGAAGAGGAGAAAAAGGAGGGAAAGAGAAGGGGAAGAAAGAGGAGGATGGGAGGTAAGGAGGAGAGAGAAGGGAGGAAGGGAGAAGATGAGAGAGAAGGGAGGAAGGGAGAAGATGAGGAGAAGGAGGAGAAAGAGGAGAATGAAGAGGAGCAGAAGTAGGGTAGAAAGAAACAGAGGAGACGAACGAGTAGTAGGAGGAAACGGAGGAAGAAGAAGAAGAAAAAAAGGATAACAAAGAGGAAGAGGAGGAAGGAGTTAAGGTTTGATGATGGATAGAGGATGGAAAGAAGGGAGATGAGTGTGTAAATGTGTATATATATATATATATATATACATATATATATATATATATATATATATATGTGTGTGTGTGTGTGTGTGTGTGTGTGTGTGTGTGTGTTTATGCGTGCGTGTGTGTATTGTTCCGGCATGGATTAGTAGTGCAATTCTAATTCGCCCCAACACATGATTAGCCTCGTTGTGTAGCCAGTATCATAATTAAATCTATAAAAACAAAATCTATTACAGGTTCTAAACATTACCGGAAATAATGTTAATTTCCTGAAGCAAACACCTAAAAATCAATAATGAATAAAATAAATAAAATCAAATAAATGAATAAATAAAATAATATAAAAATTGAGTCCATTAACGTAATCACAAATGTACTCACGATGTACTTATGTACTCACAAGTGTACTCATTACAATTTCGTTTGTGATCGATGATGCCCGTGTTTACTGCAACCGTGATCGAATTCTGTACTTATGACGAATCAAAACACTCAATCATGCTACCACATTTTTTTTTTAGAAAAATACACACCCAATGTTATAGTAATAATTTTTATTTAAATATTTATTCGTTCATTTACCTATGATTTTGCCTTGTTATAGAACAAATGGTTTCACAGAGAGAGAGAGCGTCAGCAAAAAAAAAAATAAATAAATAAATAAAAAAAAATAAAATAAATAATAATAATAATAATAATGATGATAAAATAAATGAATAGAATTACATAAATATGTGCCAAAGTTTAACACGTTACACGACTTGTCAATGCCAACAGAAAAGTTCTTCTTTGTTGATTTAAGATAAACATTTCCCGATATTTGCTCACTAGACTCCTTCCTCTTACGCCGTGGTTCGAACTCGGTCGCCACCGAGGGTTCGGAGTCCGAACTCGGTCGCCACCGAGGGCCCGGAGTTCGAACCGTTCGGTTACGGACAAGAACATCACTTCATGTCTGCTTTCGATAAAAAC
>NC_134791.1:9764144-9811644 GCF_046742065.1 Oratosquilla oratoria | reverse complement strand
GGGGTCAAGTGGCGCTCTGTATAGATTAATGTTTGTCATCCGTGTAATCAAATCGCCCAAAGACTTGGGTAACGTTATATGGTTGGCCCTGCAGTCAATGTAGAAAAAAAAAATAATAAAAAATTATATATATATATATATATATATATATATATATATATAATAAAATTAAGATTGTCCACCAAAACTGTACATCCCAACAAAAAATATCCCCCCCAAATTTTTTTCATATATATATATATATTTAAGATTATTTCAGACAATTCTCTCCATATTTATATATATATATATATATATATATATATATATATATATATATATATATATATATATATATATATATATATATATATATATATATAATCTGGGGTTACGATGGTCCGCGTTTAGCAAGCCCGTTTCATCTTTCAAAAAGTCACGGAAGTGTCATTACGAAGACAGCTGTGTACTAAAAACTGCCTCCGCACGCGAGCTGGGCATTAGCACTTCTCGAACAACACCGGAATGGAAATAATTTACTCCAGCACACGACCGAGGTGACGCTGATCCGTAGGGGGTCCGAAATAAACAGGCCACTTTTTTTTTTATCAAGACGTCTTCTTCCTCTCATAATGAGGACGGGTGACTGGGCATTCATTCTATATATATGTATATATATACAGTATATATATATATATATATATATATATATATATATAAGTATATATATGTATATATATGTATATGTATGTATATATATATATATATATATATATATATATGAGCAGGTAAGTTAGCGCGAACGCCTGATGAGCGATGGAGCAAGTGTGTTTCTGAGTGGATGCCGCGAGAAAGGAAGCGTGGAAGAGGGAGACCATACAGAAGGTGGAGAGACGAGAAAGAGAAGCTTACAGGAGTGACGTGGCAGAGGTTGGCGCGGTCATGTGAATCATGGAATGCTATGAAAGAGGCCTTTGTTCAGCAGTGGACTCAGGATGGCTGATTTGGTTATATATATATATATATATATATATATATATATATATATATATATATATATATATATATCAGACAATCTCCTTGACAGTAGCGCACGGGATTCGAACCCGCTGCATCTGGAAGTAAACTCCCAAGACACACTCGCCTTAGACCGCTCGACCACTTGACCACTCGACCACTGGGGAGTTTACTTCCAGATGCAGCGGGTTCGAATCCCGTGCGCTACGGTCAAGGAGATTGTCTGATTGATGTCGCTGTTCACTAGCGAATTTCTCAAATATATATATATATATATATATATATATATATATATATATATATATATATAAACATATAAATATATAAATATATATACACACGCCCAGGGCTGAAATAATTTCAGTATCGCTGCGTGCGGGTTGTTACTCCAACTCGTGGGCGGGGAGTTGGGGCGTGTGTGTGTGCGTGTAAGGTCAATGCATTAACCATAGATCGGTCATATACGAGCTCTGAGCTCTCTTCCGGGAGAGAAATGACTGTCGATCACGAGTGCAACGCGATCCAAAGACCATGGTGAATTCACATACGCAGTACATCATCTTCATCACTTCACATTTGCATATATATAGACATACAATCTTTATAGACAACATCAGCCAAACTCTTTTTCCACTGAAGTCCATTCAGACTGAAGCAGAGGGCGAGCGAGCCGCTATTACGCTTACACAAAACAAATACAATTTGCTCGTTACTTGAAAAGCCCTTAAATCAGCTTTCTAATAATACGGCGGAAAGTGGGGACCCCCCAACAATTTGGGGCCCCCATATAAACCCTACACTGGTCTCGACGTCCATTTCCATTCCTTTCTCTCACGCCAACTGGACGTTGTTGCCAATTATGCAAATTTCGAGCTGAAATCGATGAGGACGATGATGATGATGACCATAAAGAGTTTGGTAGAAAGAGTAGTAATTAGTAGTAGTAGTTGTAGTAGTTGTGGTGGTGTTGGTAGTAGTAGTAGTACTGACTACAGCAGTAGTAATAGTATTAGTA
Source organism: Oratosquilla oratoria (assembly GCF_046742065.1). Classification (NCBI taxonomy): domain Eukaryota; kingdom Metazoa; phylum Arthropoda; class Malacostraca; order Stomatopoda; family Squillidae; genus Oratosquilla; species Oratosquilla oratoria. The sequence goes on along the minus strand of NC_134791.1, from coordinate 9,809,633 downwards.
ATAAAAGCAGTAGTAGATGTGGTAGTGGTAGTAGTATTAGTAGTAGTAAATGCAGCAGTAGATATGGTAGTAGTAGTGGTTGTAATTGCAGCAGTAATAATAGTATTAGCAATAGAAGTACTAGTAGACGTGGTATTAGTAATAATTGCAGTAATAATAATAATATTAGCAATAGAAGTACTAGTAGACGTGGTAGCAGCAGTAGTAATAGTAGTAGATGTGGTAGTAGTAGTAGGCCAATGAACTGTGTCTAAGGGAGACCGATACTGCTTTCAACACATACGAGGATGGAGGTAGTAGTAGTAGTGCTACTAGTAGTGGTGGTAATAGTAGTAGTAGTAGTACGATAAGTACTGGTGGTAGTAATAGCAATTGCAGCAGCAAGCAGTAATTGGAAAACGTGTACAATAGTAGTAATAGTAGTAGTAGTAGTAGCTGTAGTGGTAGTAGTAGTACTAATACTAGTAGTGGTGGTGGTAGTAGTAGTAGTACTAGTACTACGAGTAGTGGTGGTAGTGGTAGTAGTACTAATACTAGTGGTGGTAGTAATAGTAACTGCAGCAGCAAGCAGTAATTGGAAAAAACGTGTACATTAGTAGTAGTAGTAGCTGTGGTAGTGGTAGTTAGCTGTAGTGGTAGTAGTAGTAGTAGCAGCAGTGGTGATGGTAGTAGTAGTATAAAGCATTAATAACAGAATTTGTAGTAGTAAAAGTGTCAGTATTATAAAGCATTAATAATAGAACTTATAGTAAAAAAAAATCCAAGAACAAGCAGTAATAGTCAAATTTGTAGTAGTAGTAGTTTTAGTAGTAGTAGCATTAACAAAATGTAACAGTAGAATTAGTAGTAGTAATAGTAGCAATAGGATGCAGGAATAGTACAACTTATAGTAGTGGCTGTAGTAGCAGTAGTAGTAGTAGTAGTAGTAGTAGTAGAAGTAGTAGCAGCAAAGAATGAATCTCTCATCAAAAAGTAATTACCCACATTGCAAAGAGTAATAATTCCTAAAGGTAATTAAACATTACCCTCACAGGGTAATTACTAATATTCTAATGACTAATTACCCTCATTTGCAAAAGGGTAATCACCCCATATTTAACCAAGTATCATCACCCTCACATGGGGGTAATTAATTACCAGCGTCGTCTTCTGGTAACCATCAAAAGACCCTCACATGAATTAATTACCTCCCCAGTTACAGCCTTTCCAAGAATATCCCCCCATAACCCCCCCATAAGGCACAGAGTCCTTCCCTACTTACCCTTTGCCCTCTCCTTCCTTTCCCTTCCCCCCCCCCTTCCTCTTCCCTCCCTCCCTCCCTCCCTCACCCCCCCCCTTCCCCTTCACGACCCTTGGGCGTCCATACATCCCCTCTTCCCCTCCTGTCTGTCTGTCTGTTTGTCCTTTGGGCACAGATCTGGCAAGAAAAACAGTCCAGACTTTATTGCTTCCGCTGAAGGTCCCCCCCCCCCAACTCCTACCCTTTTTTCTCTCTCTCTCTCTCTCTCTCTCTCTCTCTCTCTCTCTCTCTCTCTCTCTCTCTCTCTCTCTCCTTTTTCCGTAAATTCTCATGTCACGTTTCTTCCTTTACAGACATTGCTTTCTCTCGTTTCGGAATTTTTTTTATTTTCAAAACATGTGGTGATTCTCTCACTCTCTCTCGCTCTTTCTCTCTCTTTTCTACCGTATGGTTGCAGAACTTGGAGCTTCTGGAAGTGTCTGGACATGTGCCAAATTTCTTCAACGTTGTTTGCTTCCCTCTCTCTCTTCCTCTCTCTCTCTCTCTGTGTGTGTGTGTGTGTGTGTGTGTGTGTGTGTGTGTGTGTGTGTGTGTGTGTGTGTGTGTGTGTGTGTGTGTGTGTGTGTGTGTGTGTGTGTGTGTGTGTGTGTGTGTGTGTGTGTGTGTGTGTGTGTGTGTGTGTGTGTGTGTGTGCGTGCGTGTGTGTGTGTGTGTGTGCAATTCAACACAACGGTCCTGGATCACGTTTTGGACTCATGATCAACAGCTATTACCCTCCCGGATGAGAACCAAAAGCTCATATATGTCCCGATCTATAGGTAATCCAACCTTACACCTTACACACACACACACACACACACACACACACACACACACACACACACACATACACACACACACACACAAATCTTGCCCAAAGGACCGGGGGTACCAGCCTACAGCAATATTGCCTTGTTTTTCATCCTGGACGGGAAAAGAAAAGGAATACCGAGTTTGCAAACGACTTCTGTACCATTATACCAGCAAGCCGATTTGTGTGTGTGTGTGTGTGTGTGTGTGTGTGTGTGTGTGTGTGTGTGTGTGTGTGTGTGTGTGTGTGTGTGCGTGAGAGATTTTCATCATCATTGTCTTAAATCACGTGTTGGACTCGTGATCGACAGCTATTTCCCTCCCGGAAGAGAGCTCAGAGCTCATATATGACCCATCTATGGGTAATGCTGTGACCTTACACGCACACACATACATCTCCCCGTCCATGAGAGCTGGAGTAACGACTCGCAACACAGCGATACTGAAATTATTTCAGCCCTGGGCGGGGTTCGAACCCGGACCTCCGTAGTGGCGGCCGGGAACTCTACCACTGCGCCACTGTGTGTGTGTGTGTGTGTGTGTGTGTGTGTGTGTGTGTGTGTGTGTGTGTGTGTGTGTGTGTGTGCGCACGTGTGTGCTATACATGTCCAAGTCACAGGAGCGGCATTTATCATCACCTGTATAAACAGTGATCCCTCCCTACCCCCCTAACCACTCTCCCTTCCCCCCTAAAGAGATAACATTATTCTCCCTTTCCCGGCCAAGCCACGAGAAAACAAAGGCGCCTTTATCTCTCTCTCTTTCCACGGGAAATAATCATTATCTTCGTGGGGTTCCGTTAACAGTTGAGACACCGCATGCCATCGACTGTTTCCCTAAAAGAGAGAGAGAGAGAGAGAGAGAGAGAGAGAGAGAGAGAGAGAGAGAGAGAGAGAGAGAGAGAGAGAGAGAGAGAGAGAGAGAGAGAGAGAGAGAGAGAGAGAGGAGAGAACGGTCCTCGTCGCCTCACCTGTACAAATACTGATCTCTTTTATTGAAATAGAAATTAATAATAATAACAACAATAACAATTAATAATAACAATTATGTTAATGATTAAATAATAACAACAAAATGGCAATAATAATACAATAAACAAAACTATAATAATAATGAGAATAACAAGAACAATTATATAAACTCACATTTTACTCATAAAAAAAAAAGTTTTGTATTACTTAACCGTGTCTCGTCAGCGCTCATGACGTAATATTTCCTCTTTTTGCATTTAATACTAAATTGATTAAATATCAATTTAATAATCTATTAATCGCCACCCCGCTGTATTATTTCAATTATCTATAGATTTCTCACTGTTATCATTATCACCACTGTTATATTCCTTATGATTATCATTATCACAATAATTATTATTATCATCATTACCACCATCTCTTCACGGGGTCGAAATATGGAAGAAGTAGTAGTAGTAGTAGTAGTAGTAGTAGTAGAAAAGAAGAAGAAGAAGAAGAAGAAGAAGAAGAAGAAAAAGGAGAAGAAGGAAGAGGAGGAGGAGAAGAAGAAGAGAGAAGAAGAAGATGGAGGGGAGGAGAAGAAGAAAGAAGAAGACGAAGAAGAAGAAAAAGAAGAAGAAGAAGAAGAAGAAGAAGAAGAAGAAGAAGAAGAAGAAGAAGAAGAAGAAGAAGAAGAAGAAGAAGAAGAAGAAGAAGAAGAAGAAGAAGAAGAAGAAGAAGAAGAAGAAGAAGAAGAAGAAGAAGAAGAAGAAGAAGAAGAAGAAGAAGAAGAAGAAGAAGAAGAAGAAGGACTCAAAACTCCGTTTCACTCCTAGAAGACTTTATTCCAACTCCGCTTCACCCTTTGCACCCTTCCCGTGATCATTCCTAACCCTCTACCCTCCCCCTCCCTTTCCCCTCTCTCTCCTCTTACAATCTCTTCTCATCCCCTTTCCCCTCACTTCCCTACCCCTTCTCCCCTCGTCTTCCTTACTCCCCTATTCCTCCTCCCCACCTCTCTCACCCCTCTTTTTCTTCTTCTACTCGTCCTTCCTCCTCCTTTATCCTACTTTCCCCTCAACCCTTCTCCCCTCATCTTCCTTAATCTCCTATTCCACCTCCTCTACCGTCCCTCCTCCCCCTTCTCTCTCCCCTCTTTTTCTTCTTCTGTTCGTCTTCCTCCTCCCTTTCCCTCCTTTCCCGTCAACCCTTCTCCCCTCATCTTCCTCACTCCCCTATTCCACATCCCCCTTCTCCTCCCCTCCTTTTCTTCTTCTGTTCGTCTTCCTCCCCCCTTTCCCCCTCCTTTCTTCTCCCCTACCTACTTCTCTCTATTCTCATAATCCTTCCCTCATCCCCTCCTTTCTTTTGTCTTACCTTCCCTCCTCCCACTCCCTCCTCCTCCTCCTCCTCTTCTTCTTCCCCTTCCCTGCCTTCCTTATCCTCCCTCCCCCTCCCCCTTTTCATTCCTTTCTTCTCCCCTCCCTACTTACCCATCTTCTCATAGTCCTTCCCTCCCCTCCTCCTTTCTATTCTCTTATCTTCCCTCCTTCCTCCTCCTCCTCCTCTTCCCCTTCCCCGTCCCCTCTCCATCTCTTCCTCTTCTTCACGTCTTCCTCTCCCTTCTTCCCCTCTCCCTCTTCTCTCCCCTCCTCTTTTCTATTCTCTTATCTTCCCTTCTCCCACTCACTACTCCTCCTCTTCTTCTTCTCCTTCACTGTCCCCTCTCTCTCTTCTCCTTCACGTCTTCCTCTCCTCCCTCCCTCCCTTCTCCCTCTTCTCAGAGCCCTTCCCTCCCCTCCTCCTTTCTATTCTCTTACCTTCCCTCTTCCTCCTCCTCCTCTTCTTTTTCTTCCCCTTCCCTGCCTTCCCTGTCCCCTGTCCCTCTTCTCCTTCACGTCTTCCTCTCCTCCCTCCCTCCCTCCTCCCTTCTTCTCCTGTTTCCTCCCTCATCTAGCCTTTTGTATTCTCTTACCTTCACTCCTTCAACTCCCTCCTCCTCCTTTTCTTCTTCTTCTCTCCCTCTCCTTCTTCACGTCTTCCTCTCCCCTCCTCTCCTCTCCTCCCTCCCTCCTTCTCCTGTTTCCTCCCTCGTCCACTCGCCGCTAAGCCCCCAACAACGGAATCTCGTATTACAACCTTCGACAATAACCCTCACGTTTCAAGTGAAGAATACACACATACACACACACACACACACACACACGTGTATACACACACACACGACTCGATGGCGCAGTGGTTAGAGTTCCCGACCGCCACTACGGCGGTCCGGGTTCGAATCCCGCCCAGGGCTGAAATAATTTCAGTATCGCTGCGCTGCGAGTCGTTACTCCAGCTCTCGCGGTCGGGAGGTTAGGTGTGTGTGTGCGTGTAAGGTCACAGCATTACCCATAGATCGGTCACATATGAGCTCTGACCTCTCTTCCAACACGTGATCCAAGACCACGGTGAATCACACGCGCACACACACACACACACACACACACACACACACACACACACACACACACAGTGACAACAGCAACAGGGTATATGGGTTTAAAACATGTTAAGACGTTTATTCCGTGAAACACAGCGTGGACCAATTGTCAAATGTGGTCTGTGTTAAAAGTGAATATATATATACATATACATATATATATATATATATATATATATATATATATATATATATATATATATATATGTATACATTTAGTCTGACATAATACAAGCATCATGCACATATTCTAGCATGATTTTGTGTAAAAACTATATAAACTTGTAAATACATATATGTACGCACATCCACAAGCACGCATACACAATACAAATAAAAAGGTACAAACACACATTTGCCTTTTTATATACACATTTATATGTCAAAGCCATATATATACTGTACATTACTCAAGTGTTTAATCATACATACACACACACACATATATACAAACACATACACATACTAAACAATATATATACCCACATACAGACATATTTCATACGAACACACACATGCACACATACCCACCCACACACACACACACACATACACACGCACCGCATACGAAACGGTTCATTTATTTCTAAGATAAACCGTGGGATAGAATCAGACCATAAAGAGGAAAAAACAAACACACATTCCTAGAAAGTAATACCATGTAAACACTACATAAGGAGATACAAACGCACGCGCATACATACACATGAGAGTACAGCCTTTTTTTTTTTTTTTTTTTTTTTTTTTTAACAACTGGACCTTTTGGTCGCACACCCAATACAATCTTCCTCTGGTCCTTTATCCTGAGGAATGGAGTTTCCCTTACCTTTCCTTCGTCAAAAAAAAAAAAAAAAAAAAAAAAAATACACATGGTGTGTGTGTGTCTTTGTAAGTGTGAAAACTGTGTGTGTGTGTGTGTGTGTGTGTGTGTGTGTGTGTGTGTGTGTGTGTGTGTGTGTGTGTGTGTGTGTGTGTGTGTGTGTGTGTATGTGTGTGTGCGCATGTGCACGCGTGCACGCAAGGTTATATATGTGTACAAACATGGGCAAAAATCCAAGGACAAAAAAAGGACTAAAACTTTTGTTACTAAGACCGACACGAAGTTCTTCAAGACTACCGAACTACGTAGGGGTAGAGGAGGGGGGGTTTAAGGGTTTGTGGGGGGGGGGGGTTAGGGGGGGAGGTGCCGCTTAAGGGAGGCCTTTGAGGGGGGCACACGCACCTCTACGAAGGGAGTTACTGTACCCAACCCACAAAGAACCCATCTCCGCCTCCATAAAAATGAGATCGGGAATCTGAATACGACCGAATACGACTGAATACGACCGACATAAAAGACCACAAACAAGAGACGACAAAAACCGGGTGGACTTTACCCGAGGTCTTAAGACCCGGGCTCTCAAACAAAGCCGGTGGGAGTGATTATTGTATTAAAAAAAAAAAAAAAAAAGCAAAAAAAAAAAAAAAAAAAAAAAGCACAGGCCTTCTTACGGTCCCCATCCACGATACGATCTGGTCTTAAGGCCGCCAGACACTTCTAGTCCATATCTGACCACATCGGATCGTCTATATTCTTATTCTGGTTTGTCCGACCGACATACACGATCCAATCTGATTGGATCCGACCAAATCTGTTGGGCAACTTGAAGATCAGATCGTATCGTGAATGGGGACCCTTAAGTTAGAAGACCCAGATATAGTGTCCCACCCCAAAAACCTGGGTATTATCCGCCCAAGAACTCAATACCCAGGCAGGCAGGTCTTAGTCTTCGAGACCGGGGTCTTTTAAGAACAATGACCCAAACCCTTAAGACCTAAAAACAAGACTTCCAAGACCATATGCAGTGTGCTCAAGCCTTCTAGACCTTAAATAAAATTTCAAAAGACCTTAAGACCGAGGTATTGTCTTCTAATACCACATACAGTGCGTTGAAGACTTCAAAGACCGCAAATAAAGTTTCCAAAAACCTTAAGACCTGTGTATGGGAAGAAAAAGACCTTATGACCTAGGTTTGAGTTCTAAGACTTCTAAGACCATATACTGTGCGTTCAAGCCTTCAAGATCTTAAATAAAGCTTCCAAAGACCTTAAGACCTGTGTATGGAGCGACAAAGACCTTATGACCGAGGTACTGTGTTCAGACCTTGAGACCCGAAGCTAGAGAGACTTTAAGACTCGAACGTAATGACAAAGACTCGGAAAGACACTTCCCCCAACTACTCCCCCACTAATCCTAATCCGCTTCGGTGGGCCATTCCCCCTCTCCCCCCTTCCCTTCCCCCCTCCCCCCGTCTCTCCTAACTCTCTTCTTCTGTTCCAAACGTCCCCGTCTTCTAACCCCCTTTATTGGTATGACGTCACCTCATGTGAACAAAATCGTCCGACACTAACATAATAAAACATGGAACTTAAAAAAAAAATAAAAAAAAAAAGATAAAAAAAATCTATATAATTTTCCATTTCTCCTCTCTTTTCTCTTTCCTTTCAAACCTTCCTTACGATGGAGGAGGTCCATCTTCGGAGATGAATAAAATCGCCTGACGACAGCCTGAATATACGAAAGGAGTCAACCGACAGAATCTTATCCTAGATATATCAAATTTGTTCCCTAAGTTTGTTATGAAGTGTCATGTCTTAAATCAACATTTCTCATTAAATATTCAGCGTACATCTGAGAGCAAATTAAACTAATATACATCTATACAGATACATGTATAGGAGTCCGCACTCTCACACGCGCGCACACACACACAACGTATACACATACAAGTACACACGCACACACAAATATTCTTCCTTCCTTTGTCTATTTTAGTCGCCTCTCTCTCTCTCTCTCTTTCTCTAGCCTTCGGTGACTTACTGTACACCCAATACTTACCAATTTCCTTAATATAGATCATCAGTGCCCCCCCCCCCAAAAAAAAAAAAAAAAAAAAAAAAAAAAAAAATTGATAAATAAATAATAATAATAAAAAATAAATATATATCATATTTTGGAAACCATTCTGACACTAATCACATTAAACGTTACCCACTACATAAATAGTGAAGTAAACAGCAATTTATTATTCTTCCCAAGTTCTCCACCCTAACCCAAAATTTCTTGAAGAGTACCCTTGCCTCTCCCTTCGCCCCAAAATTCGATCTTTCCTTGTGAGTAAACAGGAAGATCGTCCCCCTGGTGAAAACTTTGTAGTTTGTCTTGAAATTATGCTTAACTCCTCTCGTCTCAAAATTTCTTAAAGAATTACTACTCCACTACCTTCGCTCCATTTGTCGGGATTCCTTTGTCAATTTTGTTGGAAGTTTATCTTCTCTTTATGATATATATACAGTATACAGTATATATATATATATAATATATATATATATATATATATACATATATATATATACTGTATATACATATTCTTTCAATCTCTTTTGTCCTCCAGATACATCTCGTTCCTCTCGTCTCAAACTCAAAATTTCTTAAAGAATTGCCGCTCCTCTACCTTCATCCCAAGGACTCGGTCCTTTTTTTCCTCAACATATAATAACCTCTTCCTCCTCCCCAATAAAAAGTACTACAGTTTCTCTCGTATAAAACTCAAAATTTCTTCAAGAAGTACGACCCTTCTTCCCTCGACCAGGGGCTTTTTTTTTTTTTTTTTTTTTTTTTTCTAAACACGAGACCTTAAATATTGTGACTTTTTTCTCCTCGAATTACACCTGACTCCTCGCTCCCTCGTCTCGAATCCAAATTTTCTTAAAGAATGATCACCCCTCTACTTTCAGCCCAAGCGTTTGTCTTTCTCAGTCACATATAACAATATCTATATTCACCATAAAACGTGTGACTTCTATATTATCTTTTAACTTCTCTTGTCCCAAACTCATAAAATTGAACTAAAAATTGAACTTGAAGCTTAACTCAAAATTTCTTAAAGAATGATCATCATGAGAAACATCAGTAAGTGTTTATCTTTCTCAGTCACATATGAGGAATATCTATACTCGCCATAAAACGCGTGACTCCAATATCCCTCTAGCTTCTCTTGTTTCGAACTCAAAAATCGAACTCAAAATTTCTTAAAGAATCCCCATCCTCCATCCACCGCCTCCGAGGCGTCGATCTTTCCCTGCCAATCCTCAAAGGCTCATCCTCCACCGCACCAAAATCCCATACCCCAAGGTCCCCCTCGGCAATAACGAGATTCCCCTCCTCTTTGCCTTCAAAACTTGCTTTATCTTTGGCCCATCTTCCCCTCGTCATCGTCACCGCGCCTCCTCCTCCTCTTCCTCCCTTCCTCCTCCTCCTCCTCCCCGTTTCCTGTCCCATCAGGCAATTTTGTATGGAAATAATCCGACACGAGAAACAGGCGAGCAGCACGAAAGGAGCTCCATACATTTGGTAACAAAAAATTCGGCCCCCTCAGGAAGGCGTATTCTACCGTGTTTTGTTTATATATATATATATATATATATATATATATATATATATATATATATATATATATATATATATATAGTGTGTGTGTGTGTGTGTGTGTGTGTGTGTGTGTATGGGTGGGTTTTCCAATTTTCTGACAATTCTGCCATCTGGAAAATATTCAAAAACGGAATGTTGTCGTTTACAATACTACATGTATTCGTGAAAATTTGTTCCATTCACACACACACACACACTCACATACACACACACACACACACACACACATATATATATATATATATACTGTATATATATATATACACGAGTATATACATACACACACACACACACACACACACTCCATTTTCGTTATCTCCCATTCCCCTTTCCTTCATTATATTCCTCATGTTTATTTCAATATTAGTACCTCCTAAAATCTCCCCGTGTTTGTTGCCTGTTTTACTGCTTAAGACTGAATACTTTTGATGCTATCATACTTTCCCCATCTTCATAAACCCACCCGTTCTCACATTTCCTCTATCATATATTATATATGCTTCTGACGCAGTGCAGTGGGCGAGATGCAAGGATGACCCGTCATCCAGGAGGAGCCAAGAAAAGAGAGAGGGAGGGAGGGGGTGGAGAATGGGAGTGGAGTATGTGGGGATGGAATGGGTGGGAGTGGATTTATGCCTTTAGACTTTGGCTACCTCTCTTGTATGGGGGAAAAAGCCATTGGTTTATGTATGTATATGTTTTAATAATTCATCTCACTTGATCGCTCTGAATTATCTCTATTCTAATATATATTCTGCCTTCATGGCACACCTTCATTATATTTTGATATTTTTGTGCATAAGTAATCCGCCTTACAAAGGGGTAGCCGATTCAAAGCATATAACTACGCCAAATGACTTATTTCCAACTTAACCCCACTTTGTGGGGATGAAAATAATAATAATAATAATAACGATAATAATGATAATAATAATAATAATAATAATAATAATAAATAAAAACAATAAAATAATAATAATAATAATAATGAATAAATAAACAACTTATTGAAACTAAATCAAATAAAAGAAAAAAATAAATTATACTGAAAAAACAAACAAAAAAAAAACATCTTCCAACCGGAAGTTCCTGTCGACATCAAATTCATCGACATCAGGTCGAGTCCGGGCGGTGCATCACTCATTAGTTCCCAAACTGGGGGGAAATTATCACTGGGGAAAATTTCGGGGATAATAGGGGGGTGAAAAAAAAAATCAAGAAAACATTACTATTCCAGGCATTAGGATTTATGTTAACTTACTACGTAGCCTATAGTGGTAAAGCTAAAAAAGGGAACCAATGATTCAAGGTCGTCACGTCTTAGAGCGATATATCTAAAATTATTTCAAGAACAATGTTGAAATCATAAGTATGCATACAAGGACACATGGGTGACTTACACAAGAAACGCGTTTTGAAAAATATATATATATATATGTAAATAAATAAAATAAGACAAAAAAAAATAAATAAAATAAAAAAAATAAAAAAAATAAAATAAATAAAATAAAATAAAATAAATAAAATAAAATAAACAAATAAATAAAATAAATAATAATAAATACATAAACATATGAACAAAAACCAATAATCAGATATACAGAGAAAAATAATGAAAATGAATAATAGATAAAAATAAATAAACAAAATACAATAAAAATAAACTAAAAATATTGAGTGTGCAAATTATGCATGCACATATATCATCATATAAACACATTAGTATCCTACATGCACACAAATACAGTATACAAACATAATATAATTAATACTGTATGTAAACATATACAGTATATTCACATACAGTATATACATACTACACACAAAAATACTGCCTTTTAACCTTCTAAGAAAAAAAAAATTAAATCAAAATTACATTACAATATTTTTGATATATCAGAGTGAAACCAATCATATTGTAGCAAAAATCCATCGGAAAAAAGACGTGAGAAAAAAAAAATCGCCAAAATTAAAACTTATCAATCAGATATTTGTAAACATGTGACGTCAAATTGTTCCTCGGTGGCCCGTGTGGCCTGGAACGCGAGGCCACATGGCCAATTAACCAACACACACGTCATTGAAAGACTAAACCTTTTGCTTCCCAACTTTCGTGTACGCACGCACGCACGCACGCACTAACATGCACGTAAAATCAAGCATGCACAAGCTGTCACACACATTGTACACACACACACACACACACACACACACACACATATATATATATATATATATATATATATATATATATATATAATACATAATCCCAAGTACAATATACATTTTTTTTTTCATTTCTTTTTTCTTTTCATCAAACCTTTTCCTTCCAGATATCTTTATATATTCTCTTCTGGCTAACGTCATGTGATTCTATTCCATATCGGACGGGAATCAGCACTAAAAGGGATAAAGAAACCGTGCAACATTTTCATATTCCCACAAGTGTGGCTGTGCTGTGTCTTCCTGCATCGCTTCTGACCCAGGGCAGTGGGCGAGATGCAGGGATGACCCATCATCCAGGAGGAGCCAAGAAAAGAGGGAGGGAGGGAAGTGATTGGGAGTGGAGTATGTGGGGATGAAATGGATGGGAGTGGAGTATGTAGGGATGAAATGTGTGGGAGTGGATTTTATGTCTTTGACTTTGGCTACCTCTCTTGTAAAGGGAAAACCCTTAGTATATGTATATACGTACAAGTGTACTTACCACCAAAGATAATGACAGTTCACACGTTCTTCACCCTTGTCTTACCTGAAATTAGAGAGAAATAATATTAGTTTTTGTATGTGTAAATGCGTCTTCTACGGCTACATAAATATTGAAGATATCCAGTATATTTTAATTTTTTAAAAATTTATGTGCATATTCATACGTAAAACAAAGACACACACATCCATAAACACACACACACACATATAATTGTATTTCAAGTAAACTAGCTATGTACACATATTCGTACAGAATACATATACATACATACAAACACACACACACATAAGATTCCAGGTAAAATGTTTATGTACACATATTATACTCATACATGAAAAAACACACACACCACACGGGTGTTTCCTAAAAAAAAAAAAAAAAAAAAAAAAAAAAAAAAAAAAAAAAAAAAAAAAAAAAAAAAAAAAAAAAAAAAAAAAAAAAAAAAAAAAAAAAAAAAAGGATCGCGTGCGAAGGCGACCAATACAATACTTTTCGCGCTGTGTAATCCACGTGATACACATGTACATTTCCTCCCTCTTTCGACATTTTTCGCACAATATTTGTTAGATAAAAAAGAAGTACTTCTTTGTCGTACCAAGGATAAGGAAGACTTCAGCCTGGGGCTTTTGAATGTATTTTTTAATGCAGAAAAAAAGATAATAATAAAATTAACAAAAACTAAAATAAAATAAAAATAATAATATAAATAAATTGATTAATTGAGAGTGACATCTGTCGACTGGTTATTAGTCATTTATTCTTTTTGCTTATATTTCTCGTTTTTCTTTTTCTTTTTTCCACCTTGTCATGGATCAATGGAAACGGACACATATCAGCACACCAACACGTTGACGTGCACATACATCCTCTCTCTCTCTCTCTCCCTATCCCCCCCTCTCACTCTCTCTCTCTCTCTCTCTGCGGATGTGTCCACATCCCACCAGCCTACAAATCTTCCCCAACAGCTTGGGAAGTATGTGTGCACAATTCCCTTCAGATCTTATCAAGTTGAACGTTGTGTGTGTGCGCGCGCGAGCGTGTGTATGTATGTACGTGAAATATTCACCACGGTCTTGGTTCACACGTTGAACTCATGATCCACAGTTATCACTCTCCCGGATGAGAGCTCAGAGCTTATACAAGGTTTGTGTGTGTGTGTGTGTGTGTGTGTGTGTGTGTGTGTGTGTGTGTGTATGTGTGTGATTCACCATTGCCTTGAATCACGTGTTGGACTCTTGATCAACAGCTATTTCCCTCCCGGAAGAGAGCTGAGAGCTCATATATGACCGATCTATGGGTAATGCTGTGACCTTACACGCACACACACACACACGCAACACCAACACCCACGAGTTGGAGTAACGACCACAGCGCAGCGATACTAAAATTACTTCAGGTCTGGGCGGGAATTCGAACCCGGACCTCCGTAGTGGTGGCTGGGAATTCTAACCACTGCACCATTGAGTCGTGTATGTGTATTCACTTGGTCTTTGGTCTTTGGTCTTTGGATCACGTGTTGGACTCGTGATCGACAGCTATTTCCCTCCTGGAAGAGAGCTCAGAGCTCGTAGGTCCGATCTACGTGTGTGTGTATGTGTGTGTGTGTGTGTGTGAGTGTGTTAGTTCATACCCCAATATTCCTCTTACTCTTCTCCAAGAGGTTACGAAGAAACCCTGGGACACATTTCGCGTGAGAGTACCGTGAGAGTACCGGGAGAAGAGACCGGACAATAACTCACGGGTCCCGGTATGGACGCTAAGACAGTCGGTGTCTCGGCTAGGCACCGGGGAGGGGGGGAACTGGGGGGAGGGGGGGAACTGGGGGGGGGAGGGTCGAGACAGGGTGTCTGGTAGCCCCGGATATTGATCGAAATTGTTCTGGCACGCTGCGGGGATGGGGGGGATGGGGGTTAGGGGGAGGGTTAGGGGGATAGGGGGTTGGGGGGGGTTCAATTCCCTTTCCTCCCACCCTTTACTGGCGTTATATGTGCTATATTCGGTCCATCCCACCTCTGTCTCTCCTGGCGCTCTACATAGGGCCTACATATATATATACATATTATATATATATATATATATATATATATATATATATATATATATATATATATATATATATATATATATCTATATATATATATATATATATATATATATATATATATATATATATATATATTCATTTTCTAACAACATTATATTGGGGTCGAATTCCTTCCTTTTCCTCCACTGGCTTTCCATGAACACTTTCCGCTACGTTATTTCGGTCCTGGAATGCACAAACGATTTCACTCAGCTGAGGGCCGACTCTGAGAATATATATATATATATATATATATATATATATATATATATATATATATATATATATATATATATATATATATATATATGTGCATATATTGCTGTCTGTATTTTTCTTATATATGTTTCATTAAATGTGATAGCATGTTTAGCGTTGAAAATCTAGTGATGAATATTAATAAACAACATTCAACTTGTCATTACATATACACAGACACAGACACACACACACACAATATATATATATATATATATATATATATATATATATATATATACGTATATATACATATATATTATATACACATATATATACATATAGCGTATATAGAGACTATCTCAACTTTTCTTCCCCCATCTGCAGGCAGAACCGGAGCCAGCCTTCCATCCTACATATCCTTCACCCCTTCCCAGAGGGGTCCTCTGGAGCTATTCCACAATATTGCACATCCTGTGACCACGCAGGTACCCTCCTCCCCCTCTCTCTCTTTTTCTCTCCCTCTCTCTCTCTGTAAGAAAGACCTTACCAGACCTAAATCGGTCTTCAAGTCATCAACATGTCCAAAATTCTTTGGACCCCTCTTCCTCGCCTCAAATGACCTGACCTGAACCCCCGACCTGACCTAACCTGACCTGACCTGACCTGACCTTCGGTCCTAATGAGGTTACACTTGTCACACTCGCTCCTCCCCTTTCGTAACTTCGCTTCACCTCAGTGGTTTTTTTCAAAACTATGGGTCTCGACCCCACAGATGGATCGTTAGTTGGTGGAGGTGGAGGAGGTGGTGGAGGTGGAGGAGGTGGTGGTGGTGGAGGAGGTGGTGGGGGAGGTGGTTGTGGTTGTGGTGGTTATGGTGGAAAGGATAGGATCACACACTCACAAGGTGCCTTTTCTTCTTCCTCCTCCTCCACCTCTTCCACCCGCTGAGGAGGTGATGAGGAGATAATCCCTAGGAGACGCTTACTGGTCCAATAGCGAGATAAAGAGGTTTAACCTAATTACTGAGGAGGTTAACCTCACAGAATAAAATCCACTGGTGACGTGACCACCGCAATGAATAAAATCGTCTGGCGTCAGATAGAAGAAAAAGATTCGAGCTTTATCCCTGACCATAGGGTAATTAAAAACCGTTCAAGGCCCCAAGACTCGCTCGAACACAGAACGAACGAAACTCTATGAAAACGAACGATAGTTTCTGCGACGGTTACGTCCAACAACATGGATACCCTGAACCCTTTCAAAAGGTTTCATATTGTTTCGGTCACAACTATAGCGATAGTTATTGGTGTTAATTACACCTAATTCTTTTAACCCAGCTGGGCCATAAGTCTTTCGCTGTCTAGGAGGTGCCAGGGAGTTGAATAAAATCGCCTGGCGGCAGCCAGAATATTTGAAATAATAAAACACTCATTGTGTACTCCCTCCTTAAAAAAAAAATCCCCCTTATTTTAGGGGTAAGGGGGTAAGGAAGTATAGGGGGGGGCCTGGTGTTCATGTCAGCTTATCACAGGCTATTACACTGTACTCCGGACTTCCCCCACCTCAATGCTAAACCACGGGGAAGCCCGCGGCGCTGTCAGCGAGTTTTCTACCAAAGAATGATTTGATGCAAAGGTAGTTCTTGTAGAGAAGTCTTATGAATGTACTAAAGTACTATTTTATTCTCTCCATTAAACACCTTATTGTACACTCTGATTTACTACCGTTGGGATGCCACACAATTGAATAAAATCTCCAGACGGCGGCATAATTAATAGGGTTAAACGTCACCCCGTACGGATACGCTGACAGATGTCCGTTAAAACCGTTGAAAACGATTATAACAGTTAATAACGTTTTTTTTTTTTTTCAGTTGCTGGTCCCTGAAAGGTTTCAAATTGTCGAAAAGAATGAAAGAGAGAGTGAGAGAGAGAGAAAGAAGAGGAATAAAAGTACAAAAGTGATTTGCAAAGTATTTTCAACACTTGGAATTTTAAGGCTTCGGGTTAAAAAATAATTAAAAAACTGGGAAAAACAAGAAAAAAAAAGGATTGGGAAGCACTGGCTAGAATATCAAGGAGGGAGGAGGGAGAAAGAAAGAGAGAGAGAGAGAGAAGAGAGAGTGAGAGAAGAGTGAAGGAAGGTGGAAGGAAAGATGGAGAAATGGGGGAGAAAAAGAGAAATAGAATGTTGGGAGGGAGGGAAGCGGGGAGGAAGGGAAAAGGGGAGGAGGGGAAGAGGGAAGGAGGGGAAGAGGGGAGGGAGGGTAGGGTGGGGGAGAGGGGAGGGAGGGTAGGGTGGGGGAGAGGGGAGTAAGGGGAAGGAGAGAGGAGGGAGGGTGGGGAAGAGGAGAGGAAGGGGAGAGGGGTGGTAGGGTTGGGGAGAAGGGAGATAGGGGATGGGGAGGAGGGAGGGTGGGGAAGATGGGAGGGTGAGGAAGAAGAGAGGAAGGGGAGAGGGGTGGTGGGTAGAGTTGGGGAGAAGGGAGGAAGGGGATGGGGGAGGAGGAAGGGTGGGGAAGAGGGGAGGAAGGGGAGGGGGGAGGGAGGGGTAGAGGGGAGAAGGGGAAGGAGGGAGGAAGGACGGTAAGGGAGAAGGGAGGAAGGGGAAGGAGGAGGAGGGAGGGTGGTGAAGAGGGGAGGGAAGGAAGAGGGGAGAAAGGGGAAGAGGGGGTGGGAGGGTGGGGTGAGGGGAGGGAAGGAAAACAGAAGACTCCTGTGAACAGATGTAAGGTCATGTGACCCGCGCAGTGTACAGTGTACAGTGTACACATCAGGGGGAGAAAGGTACCCGTCACGGACGACGTAGAGGTCGCCTCCCCAACCATAAACATAGAACAACCGACCTTGACGTCAGAAATTGGAGGAGGGGGAGGAGGAGGAGGAGGAGGAGGTGGAGTAGGAGAAGAATGTGGCAGAGCTGGAGAAGGAGAGGGAAGAGGTGGAGGGGAAGGAGGAGAAGGAAGAGGAAGAGGAGGTGGTAATATGGTAGGAGGAAAAGTTGAAATTGGAGAAGAAAGGGGGAGGAGGAGGAGGTAGGGGAAGAGGGAGGGGATAGGGGTAAGAAGAGGAGGACAGGGAGATAAGAGCAGAGGAGGAAGAGGAGGAAGAAGAGGAGGAATAAAAGGAAATCAAGAAATGAAAATAAAAGGGAAGAAGCGACAAATATGGAAAGGAACACAAGAGGAAGAAATTGACAAAATTCGCGGACACAAATGGAAAATAAACAAATATATAAAATGGATAAACAAATAAAATAAAAATAGATAACTAAAATAAAACTAAAATAAAACGAATAAAAACAATAATAATCAACACACCATTATTACGTCAATAAAAATAAATAAATAAATAAATACAAATAACTCAATACAATTGTTTTCAGTCATCATCAACCAGTGACGCGTACTGAATACGTTTTTATCCCACAAATATTTACGAGCTAGAAACATGGAGACACAGAAAAACACAATGTTTTTTCCAACGACAATATGCTCATTCGAGCACTGGTGAAAAATCAGTAGAAAAAAAAAAAAAAAAAAAAAAAAAAAAATCGTTGGCAACGAGACTCCACATGACGTCAGAATGCCCCAGAATTTTCCAAAATTTCATCGAGAAAAACAGCAGCGACACATTTATTAATGGAATTAAAAGTCTGTGCAATTCAATGCAGGTTATCATGGCGTAACAGGCGTGTTTTTTTTTTTGTTTTTTTTTACGTTCTACGAATTTCCCTGTGCAAAAACAATAATACAAAATGGCGACAGAAGACCCTTTAATCCATAGCGACGAAAAAACAATAACAATAATAATGAAAAAAAAAAATAATAATAATAATAATAAATAATAATAATATATAGAATATAAAAATCAAAGATAAAATTAAATATGTAAATTGTAATGTCCTTTATGTATTTTGTCTCCAGGAAATACATAATTCTAATAATACACTACAGAAAAAATATTATAAAAATATTCAACGATATTAATGTTATATTTATACACTGGATTGCATATACAAGAGAAAGAGAAAGAGAAGAGAGAGCGAGAAATAAGGAGAGAGAAATAGAGGAAGAGAGAAATAGAAGAAGAAAAAGAAAAGAGAGATGTGGGAGAGAGAAATATGGGGAGATAGAGAGAAATAGAAGGAGAGAGAGAGAAAAAAGAATAAGAAGAGAGTGATAGAGAGAGAGAGAGAGAGAGAGAGAGAGAGAGATGGGAGGGGGGGTTGCCTATTCAAGGCAGAACCAATACCCATTATGCAAAGAACCATTCGAAGATCCGTTTTCTCTCGCATTCCCACAACAATTTCATATCAAAACGAGGCCTCACAAAAGAAAACGGGATGAGAGCCAATTAGAGGAGGGGGCGCCTCTGAAGGGGCACTAGCGAAGGGAGCATACAAAGGACGCTTCCCTTCGCCCAAGGGCCAGCTGTTCCTTCGCGGTACACTTGAAGGGCGACTTCATTCGCCTTGAAGGAGAACCTCAGATTTAAAAAAAAAAAAAAAAAAAAAAGTCCTTAGGCTTTATTTTGGCTGCCGGTACGGAGGCCTTAATACAATTATATACACGAGTACATAATTATGTGGCCGAGATGCAGGGATGACCCGTCATCCAAGAAAAGAAGGAGGAAGGAAGGGGTAGTGAATGGGAGTGGAGTGGGTGGGGATGAAATGGGAGGTGATGGATTTATGCCTTTGACTTTGGCTACCTCCCTCGTAAGGGGGAAAAGCCGTTAGTATATGTACATACACACACACACACACACACACACAACTATATATATATATATATCTTTTAACATACACATACGTCCATATATACCAAATAGCTTTCTCTTTATATGGAGAACTAGGAAGTTAAAGCATACACCCACTCCACCCATCCCACACCCACCAATACCTATACATATGGGAAAATGAAAATAAATAAAGCTTATAGACAAAAGACACACACACACACACACACACACACGTAAAAATAAACAAGTAAATAAAAGACTATAAATATGTAATCTAACATACACACAAAGCAAACAAATACATTACTACATAGACAATTAAAAACACAATATACACACACACGCACACACAAACAACATACAATGTAAAAACAAAAATACATAAGTAAACAATAAAACGATAGCAAAAAAACAAACAAACGCACACATCTACGGGAAGGAACTGAAAAACAAAGGAGGTCGATTTTGTGGGGCGACGGGGGGTTGTTGGGGGGGGGGCGAGGGAGACAACAGGTGAGGCAGATGGCGTTGGAGAACGAGGTGCTCGAGGGCAAGATCCCATAAGCCCCCTGGAGGTGGAGATGGTCCTCCTCGACGCCCTACCAAGGGTCACAGTATTAACTTTTTAGTTTGATTTTTTGTTTTGTTTTTTCTGTCCTCGTTTGTTTCACTGTTGTTCTCCGTAAGGGGGGGGGGGTATATGTTACAAAATAGGGATATTTTGAAAAATTGGGGTTCCTTTTGATTTGGAGGTCCCTATTCTTAAAGAAAGGTGCAAAACTGGGACCCTATTGTCCAAAAGGTCAACCTAACCTAACCTAACTTGACCTAATCTAACCCTTTCATTTCTGTATCTATTTTTTTTTCTTACATGGGACCATTGTTCTTCAAAGGGGCAAAACTAGGGCCGTTATTGTTCTAAAGGGGCAATTGGGGGCCCCTCTTCTTCAAAAGCTCCCAAAATATCTATGAGCTTTTTATTTCAGGTATTACAGTGAGCCATAAGGGAACTCGAGTCATACCTTGGCGGGTTTTGTGATATAGAATTGTGATACCGTCTGTAATATGTATATATATATATATATATATATATATATATACACACATATGTACTGTATATGTATGTATATATATATAATACACATATATACTGTATATATATATATATATATATATACATACATACATACATGTGTGTGTGTGTGTGTGTGTGTGTGTGTGTGTGTGTGTGTGTGTGTGTGTGTGTGTGTGTGTGTGTGTGTGTGTTGCGCCCATAAAAACTGGTGATCACAAACAATATTCCTAAGAATCAAAATGCAGAGAGAGAGAGAGAGAGAAAGAGAGAGAGAGAGACTTAACCTCCTGTTCGGAAACAGTGTCACCCTTTTCTACTTTTATTCTGGTTGCAGCCAGACGATTTTATTCAACCGAGAGGTAGGTCATTGTAGTGGAAGGACAGAAATCAACTCGACTTTCTTCGTCCACGAATTTTATTTTGGTTGCCGGTTTGCGATTTTTTCTCCTCTTGGGTGTTGGAGGGGGAAGATCGTTATGGCTGTATGGGGGGAGGGGGGAGATGGGGGAGAAGGGGGGTAATGGGGAGAGAGACAATGTAGTTAACACGCCACTCAGCGGGGAGTCCTGGGACTGGAATTGGGGAGGGAGGGGAGGAAGAGGAGGGGAGGAAGAGGAGGGGAGCAGGAGGAGGAGGGATAGGAAGAGGACGAGGAGGGGAGGAGGTCGAGGGGAAGAGGACGGGAGGAGGAGTGGGGGAGGGGACGAGGTGTGGAGGAGGGGATGAGGTGTGGAGGAGGGGAGAGGAGAAGACGATGAAGATGAAGAAGGGAATAAATGGATGAAGAGGAGGAGGAAGATAAGGAATCAATGAGAAGCGACGGAATGAAAGAATGATGGGAAGAGGAAGTGGTGCAAGAGGGAGAGGAGGAGGAGGAGGAGGAGGAGGAGATGATGAATGCATGCAGGGAATGGAAGTGTTTGGAATGACCTGGTGAAGTAAAAGAGGTGGGAGGAGGAGGAGAGGAGAAGAAGAAGGATGGGGGGGAAGAGGGAGGAGAAGGGGGAGGAGGAGGAGAGGGAAGAGGAAGGAGGAGGAGGGGGAGGAAGAGGAGGGGAGGGGGAAGAGGAAGGAGGAGGGGATGGAGGAGGAAGGGAAAGAGGAAGGAGGAGGAAGGGAGGAGGAGGGGAGGAAGGGAGGAGGAGGAGGGGGAGGAAGAGGAGGGGAAGAGGAAGGAACAGGAAGAGGAGGAGAAGAAAGGGGAGGAAGAGGAGGAGAAGAAAGGGGAGGAAGAGGGGATGGAGGAGGAAGGGGAGGAGGAGAATGGGAGATTAGGAGGAAGGGAGAGGAGGAAAGAGGAGGGAAGGGGGAGCAAGATGAGTAGGAGGAAGAGAAGGAGCAGGAAGAGGAGGAATATGGGATGGAGGAGGAAGGGGAGGGGGAAGAGGAAGGAGGAGGAGGAGGAGGAGGGGAGGGGAAGGGGAGGAGGGGGAAGGAGGAGGAGTAGGAGGGGGAGGAGGAGGGAAATGGGAGGAGGAGGGGAATGGGGGGAGGAGGGGAATGGGAGGAGGAGGGGAGGGGGAAGAGGAAGGAGGAGGAGTAGGAGGGGAAGGGGAGGAGTAGGGGAGGAGGAGGAGGGGAAGGGGAGGAGGAGGGGAAGGGGAGGAGGAGGAGGGGAAGAGGAGGAGGAGGAGGAGGACGACGAGTTAAAGGGATACGCGATAGATATAAAGAGCCTGACTGGAGTTGCGATCATGTAAAGCGGGTCAGGAGCAATAAATACAAATAATTATCACATAAATAAAAAACAAGTCGAGTAAAAATGCATAAATGAAAAAGGACTATTTGTGTCGTAACGCATTTGCTAAATCATTCATAAAATGGCGCATTTGATTAAACCAAAACATACCATACTCGATCAAAAATGGACCATAGCAACGCTTTTGAAAAAAAAAAAATATATATATATATATATATAATAAATAAAGTAAAACAATAATTATAATAATTTATATATACATACATAAAAATACAAAAATAAACAAATAAACGAATCAAATAAAGCCCAGCACATTTGATAAAATACAAACTGCAATTAATAAAGAATAAAAAGGTAAGCACATAACCACATTAATAATCATATACAGTAAAAATGATAAATAAAATAATAACTGAATAAACACACTAATAAATACATGCAACCCACATTTGATAAAAAATTAATCTGATAAAGAATCTAAATGGATGTGTACATAGGTGATAACAACAAATAAATAATAAACACGTAATAACAACAAATGAATAATAAATACATAAACAAATAATAGAATAATCAATTACATAAAAACAGACAAATACACAGTTGACAAAACATGATAAAAATAATTAATTACATAATGAATAGATAAAAACAAATAAATAAATACACAGTTCACAAAACAAATAATAAAAATTAATTAATCAATTAATTAATTAATTGCATAATGAATAAATAAAAAGACAAACAAATAAATAAATATCCAGTTGACATAACGCAAGAGCGCCAAAGTGGGCGTGGCGCTTACGCATGACGTATACACACCCCCGAGGAAACTCGAGGAAACCCGAGTGGGGACATAAGGGGGGAAAATCCCTATGTGGGCGTGGAAAACGGGCGTACGTGGGCGTGGTTTCACAGCAGCAGCAGGAGAGCGAGCGAGTGAGACAGAGAGAGAGAGAGAGAGAGAGAGAGAGAGAGAGAGAGAGAGAGAGAGAGAGAGAGAGAGAGAGAGAGAGAGAGAGAGAGAGAGAGAGAGAGAGAGAGAGTGCCACATCGTATATCGATCTGGCACTGGCACTACTTAGCGTAAGGCCGCGCCACGCCCGGGCTACGAGCAGCTGGCTCGCTCGCTCGCTCGCTTGCTAGCACGTTCGCTAGCTCGTTCGCTCGCCGCGTCGACCTCCGAATACGAGTCTGTGCTCTCTCTCTCTCTCTCTCTCCCTCTTTTTTTTTTTTTTTTTTGGTAACCTCTTCAAAGGGACTCATTCACGGTCATTCTATTTACTGTTTGTTTGTTTATTATTTTTTTCGGTTATTTATTTTTCTTATCTATTTAATATACGTGCGTGAGAAGTCATACATGTGTACGTGTATGTATGCACGTATGTATATACATAAATGTATGTACATATGTATGAGTGTGTATTTTTATTTATCTAGTTATTTATTTTTTCATTAGCCTTTTTCATAGGGTCGAATTTTGACGAAATATTAATTACATTAATTAATAATAATAATAATAATAACAATAATAATAACAATGATAATTATAACAATGACTGTAATAACAACAATAATAATAATAATAATGATAATAATAATGATAATCATAATAATGATTGTAATAACAATAATAATAATAATAATAATAATAATAATAACAACAATAATAAATAATAATAATAAACAATATATCGTAATAATAATTAATTAAATTTATAATCCATAATAATAATAATTACTAAATATTCATTTTCCTTCTATGCCTCCCTAGCTGGACCAACGTCGTAGAGGTTGATCTCCCCGCCACCTTCGACTTCTGACCCTAACACACTTCTTGTCACACTTGAGCTGCAGCCCCGAGGGGCTGACCTTTGGTCCCCAATGTAATTTTCCACGTATTGGTGAACTGACAAAAAGGAATAAACGAATAACGTTTCTTCTTCCCAGAGACCCAACTCCCGTTTTCTATTCGTCTCCGTGGCGCCCCTACACGGTGTCTTATTGGTTCCCTGCAGGACCCATGCTCTATCCATTGGAAAGACAATATACAGCCTTTGGCTTGGTCATATCTGATGGGGGGGGGATGGGGATATGGAGGGGGGAAGGGGGGATAGGAGAGGGAAAGGCTGAAGTGGGGGGAAAGGGTGAGAGAGGGGCGAAAGGGGGAAGGAAACGAGGAAGGGGAGGGAAAGGGGGAATGGGAGGGAAAGCAGGAAGGGGGAATTAGGGGGAAGGGGAAGAAAGGGGGAAGGAAGCGGGGAAGGAGGAACGAAAGGAAGGGGAGAAAAGGGGGAAGGGGAGGGAAAGGGGGACGGGGGAGGGATAGGGGAAACAGAGAAGGAGGAGGGGGAAGTGGGGAAAGGGGGAGGGGCAGATTCTCTCTCTCTCTCTCTCTCCTCTAATGATCCCTGACGTTCCTTGTGGTCTTCTTCCGTGTGTGTCGTCAGGCGATTTAATTCACCTCCGTACCACCACAACCTTCCCTTTTCTTCTCTTCCTGGTTAGTTTACTCTCAAAAAGAGCTTCTCTCGCCAGATATTCGCTCTCTTCCGTTTTCTTTAGTCATTGTGTGAAAAATTCAGGCAGTTGGGCTTGTTTGCATACACACAAGCACGCGCTCACACACACACACACACACACACACACACACACCGAGAACGACAAATTTGCACGACCTTGGACGCGAGAATATATATATATATATATATATATATATATATATATATATACACACACACACACACACAGAGAAATACAAATTTGCCCGACCTCGGACGCAATAGGCCTCCATATATATATATATATATATATATATATATATATATATATATATATTACACATACACACACACACACATATATATACATATATATATATATATGTATATATATACATTCACACATACATATATATATGTATATATATACATACACACACATTTTGTGAAAACCAATCTCTTCTATGTCCTTCACATACACACACCAAAAAATAAAAATAATAAATAAATAAAAATAAATAAAATAAATAAATCTTACAATCATCCCGGCTGCCACCATGTGATTTTATTCAGCTGAGAAAAAACCGCTGCACTGAACGTCATAAATGAATAAATAAAATTAACTATAACAGTAAATATAACTTCCGCTATTTGCAAACTCATAGTATTCTACACCAGTGCATGGCGGAAATCCGGGAAATAACGTTAAAATGGCGCAATATGAGGCGGAATTCCTGGAATATATCGTCAAAATGGCGCAATGCATGGCGGAATGCCGCGAATATACCGCCAAAAGTGTAATACATGGCGGAATTCTGCAAATATACCGCCAAAACGGCGTAATTCCGAAGATATATCGCCAAAATGATAAAATGCATGAAAGAATTCTAAGGATATGTCGCCAAAATGCCATCATACTTGGCGGTATATCGCCATAACGACGCCTATGCATGGCGGTATATCACCAAAACGACGCCAACGTGTGGCGATA
This sequence comes from Oratosquilla oratoria, assembly GCF_046742065.1. Classification (NCBI taxonomy): domain Eukaryota; kingdom Metazoa; phylum Arthropoda; class Malacostraca; order Stomatopoda; family Squillidae; genus Oratosquilla; species Oratosquilla oratoria. The sequence continues at coordinate 9,783,636 of NC_134791.1, read as the reverse complement.
TATCGCCAAAACCGTGCCAGTGCTTGGCGGAATTCTGGGGATATACCGCCAATACGGTGCCAATGCTTGGCTGAATTCTGAGGATATACCGCCAAAATGGGACAATGCATTGCGGTATATCGCCAAAACGACGCCAACGTGTGGCGATATACCGCCAAAACGCCAATGCTTGGCGGAATTCTGGGGATATACCGCCAGACCGGCGCAATGCGTGGCAGAATTCTGGGTCTATCCCGCCAAAACGGCGCCAATGCATGTCAAGCCTACAATTCGGGCTAACAACCGCAATTAACTGGTCGCCACCGCCTTTCTCCAATTACGATCAGTTCGGGGAACTCAACTGCATTGGAAAAATATTCCCTTTACTCCGACCTACTTGGACTATACATACACGCACACACACGTACACACACGCACACACATGCACATACACGCACACACACGCACACAAGTACACACATGCACTTACGCGCACACACACGTACACACATGTACATACACACGCACACACACATGCACATACACGCACACACACATGCACACATGGACACACACACACACACACACACACGTACACACATGCACATACACACACGCACACACACGTACACACACATACACACATGCACATACACTCACGTACATACATGCACATACACGCACACGCACTTGCAAACTTACACTTCTGTGATTCTTCATTTACTCAACAAGGGGCACCACATGAAACGTATTATACATGTACACACATACATATAAACAGCCACACACACGCGCGCACACACACACAGAGTTCCGTGAGTATGCATAAGCAAGGCACTAAGCCGTGCCACTTCATATCAGGGAATGTGCCACTCTGGCACTGACTCGTGCCATGGCACATCTGACCCTCCAAGCAAACAAAATCTCACCAATCGGATGATAAACCGGGCCCAGCCACTATATTTAAACACATACATGTATGTATATGTATATGTATATATATATATATATATATATATATATATATGTGTGTGTGTGTGTGTGTGTGTGTGTGTGTGTGTGTGTGTGTGTGTGTGTGTGTGTATGCGTAGTGTACGCTCACAGCACCGCCATAAATCGAACTATATACAAGCTAAACGCTCACCCGAAAGGGCAGTTGCTGTTGATCACGCGTCCAGCACGTGATCCAAATTTACGTTAAACGAGGTCATGTTATCGAAACGAAGTTCCCCAAGCGAATAAGACGTGACAGTAAAACAAATAATTAAATAATTAAATAAATAAAAATAAAATAAGTAGACAATAAAATAAATTAAAAAGGGGAGAAAGGGGCACCGCATGGCCTCCGTAATATTCGAGGTGATGTGCAGGAAAGGTTGGTTGACCATATAAGGACACACAGCCAATGAAGGGTTGCCAACATAATAGGGCAATAACAGATATTTCGTCATCCTTTCTCAAGTTTCTCAAAATGTTTAGAAAAAATTAAACAACAAAATAAAATATAATAAAAGATAAAATTAAATAAATAAATAAGATAAATGAAAGTTATATATATTTGTTGTATTTGTATATATAGCCACATGTACACATGTATGAAAATGAGTGTGTACATAGACATGCATACTTTTATGCCACACATTAAAACACACGCACACTAAAACACACTCAAAACACTATATTTCACGTATACTCACACAATATTAACAATAAAACACACACTAAGCACACAGATACACACGTATTAAAACACACACATGCACTAATCATACAGACACACACGCATAAAAACACACACACACACACAAAGGCATACAAGCTCACAGATACGCAGAAAATGTATATTAACACACATGCACTAACATACACATACTGTATAAACACATACGCACACTGAGAAATAGAAAGTGAAAGTAAACAAAATTAAAGGAGAGAGAGAGAGAGAGAGAGAGAGAGAGAGAGAGAGAGAGAGAGAGAGAGAGAGAGAGAGTGAGTGTGGGGGGAGAGAGATAGAGAAAAAAAAAGAGAGAGAGAGTGTGTGTGAGTGGGGGGAGAGAGATAGAGAGAAAAAAGAGAGAGAGAGAGAGAGAGAGAGAGAGAGAGAGAGAGTGGGGGAGAGAGATAGAGAAAAAGAGAGAGAGAGAGAGAGTGTGAGCTCCCAATACACGAATCCGATGATGACCTCACGGAAAGAGCCACAACATAAAGGCAGGAGGAAGAGGAGGAGAAGGAGGAGGAGGAGGAGGAGGAGGAGGAGGAGGAGGAGTAGGAGGAGGAGGAGGAGGAGGAGGGGCATCAGGAACAGGAAGAAGACAAGAACGAAGGCGAAGACAAGAGAAAAAGAGAAAGAAGAAGCAGAAGAAACAAGAAATAGACGGAAACGATGACAGAAGACAACGACGGAAGAAGACGACAAATAAACAGAGGAATGCTGAAGAGAAAGAAAACTATTAAATAAAGAAACATACGAAGACAAAGAAATATATAGACGGAAACGACGAAAGAAGAAAAAGACGACGAAGGAACAAAGATGAAGAGGACGAAAACCCAGCAAATAAACAATTACATTAAAAAATATATATATAAGAAAAAGAAGAAACAAACAAACAAACAAACACAGAACTGCCTCTCGACCGATGACTCACTCGAGAGATCGAGATCGAGAGAGATCCTCAACATCGCCGGCGCCTCCTTCGTCGTTTGGCGAAGGTCGCCCCCGGATGCCCTTATATAGCGAACAGCGCCCTTCGTCGGGCGGGTGATGCACGCCTACGCCCGCGCGCCCACGCCCACAACGCCCACCTAGGGACCAAAGACTACGGGGACAAAGGCCAAGGAGGACTTGATCTCTGTGGTGACGCCCACTTGCCGTCAGACGATTTTATTGACAATATGGTCTTAGATCACGTGCTGAACTTGTGATCGATAGTTGTTACGTCTCGGATGAGAGCTCAGTGCATTTGTATGTGATTTATCATGGCTTTGGATCACGTGATGAACTCCTGACCGACATACTGTATGTCATTCTCACGGCTGAGAGCTCATATTATGGCCCAATCTATGGGTAACGCTGTGACCTTACACACATACAAGCACGCAAACACACACACACTGTGATGTTTTTCAGTCCTGGGCGGAGGCCAAACTCAGCACCGTTTAGTTAGTAGGCCAAGTCGGTACAACTTACCTTTGAAAAAGCCAATCTGCGAAACTAGTCAGAAATAAACTCTGACTAAGACTCCTGTGCTTCCTATTCCTACTCACGTTACATATAAATATTATATATATATATATAACAACCACAATGCACTTTAATTCTAAGCCATCAACATCGGGAGACCTAATGGAGGCCACAGCCAGAAATTGTGGCCTCCATTGGGTCTCCCGAAGTTGATGGCTTAGAATTAAAGTGCATTGTGGTTGTTAAAATGCATCTCTAATCACTGGGACCCATTCAGTGTTGCACATACTGTATATATATATATATATATATATATATATATATATATATATATATATATATATACATATATATAATTTATATATATATATATATATATGTGTGTGTGTGTGTGTGTGTGTGTGTGTGTGTGTGTGCGTGCGTGTGTGTGTGCGCGTGTGTGTGTAAACATGTTTAATAGTTAATTTCAGGTACGTGAATTTAAAAGACAGGATTTATATATCCCCCACTCCCCACCCTTCAAAAAATTCCATTTAAATCATTATCCTCTTCACTCACCTTCATCTTGAGGGATCGGTGGCGGCGGCCTCAGGGGCGGCGGTGGAGGTAGAGGCTGACAATACGTCTCCTCCAGAATATAACCCATGTGGTTCACACTGGTGGTCGGGTGAACAGTGTGACTGTGGATTGGCCCGTGGTGAACAGGACTGTGATGAATAGGGCTTTGTCGCGTCGGCGTGTGAAAAGCCGAAGAAAACTGAACAGGGCTATGTTGAACAGGGCTATGCTGAACAGGACTCTGGTGGGCTTGCACGTGCTGAACAGGGCTGTGGTGGGCTTGGGGATGTTGAACAGGGCTGTGATGGGCTTGGGGATGTTGAACAGGGCTATGTTGAACAGGGGTGAATTGTCCTGGGCTGTGATGTGACACAGGGGTGAATTGTCCTGGGCTGTGATGTGACACAGGGGTGAATTGTCCTGGGCTGTGATGTGACACAGGGGTGAACTGTCCTGGGCTATGATGTGACACAGGGGTGAACTGTCCTGGGCTGTGATGTGACGGGGTGTATTGTCCTGGGCTATGATGTGACACAGGGGTGAACTGTCCTGGGCTGTGATGTGACACAGGGGTGAACTGTGACGGGCTATGGTGAACGGGGCTATGATGTACAGGGCTATGATGAACAGGGCTATGTGGAAGCGGGCTGTGCACGGGGCTGCTGTGTGGGCTATATCCATGGTCATGGGCATGGCACTTGACGTGGTGGTTGTGGTTGTGGCTATGACCAAGGCTATGGCTATGTTTCCGCCTCATAGACGGGCTTCCCAGAAGTGGGCTTCTTGAAGAGGGCTGGTGATGCACAGGGCTCCCCTGGTAGTAGGGCGAAACGACGGGGGTCTGTGGGTGTGTGGGCGTGTGGGGAGCTGACGTGGGCGGGGGGCTGCATTGCACGTGAGTCCAGTAAGGACACGCCTCGCCTTCTTCAGGAGGGGAGTGTTCCCTCAAGGGCGTGAGGTCTGTCTTTGCAGGACCTCCCTGCCCGTCCTTCCTGTGTTTCCCCCACTGGAAGAGTTTGGTGCAAAACATAGGAGCCATGACGGCGAAGAATGGGAGAAGTCTTCTTCTTGCAGAAAATCCGAAATCAAAACGCGTCACTCGAAAAAAAGAAGGACGAACTCAGTCACGGAGCTCTTTCGTACCAGAAGCTTTCTTGCATTTTGTCTTCTTCTTGCAGAAAATCCGAAATCAAAACGCGTCACTCGAAAAAAAAGAAGGACGAACTCAGTCACGGAGCTCTTCCGTAGCAGAAGCTTTCTTGCATTTTGACTTTTCTTTAGTAAACAAAAACAAAAAAAAAATCTTATCACATAGATGCAGCTGTCCTGTTCTTCATGGTTTCAGTCAAAAATCCTTTCCACTTATCCTTCGGCGACAAAGTCGCCATATCCTTTGTGAAACTTTTCCAAATATGGTGACATTACGTCATATCGCTACGAAACGTTTTTTACCGACATGACGTCATAAGAAACGTCTTTTCTCGACGACATGATGTCACGTCGTTTACGACCAGCCACACACGTGATGTGGTTGAGCACTTTTTACGTCACTTTCGGTTTTCAATTTCAGCGTTTCACGAAAGTTACACAAACCTCAGTGAGTCTTAGGTTTTGATTTCAGGACTTCAGGTTAAAAAAAAAGAGGATAAACCTGAGAAAATATACAAAAATAAATATAATTTTTCAGGATGGCCGAGGTTGGGTACAATAACAAAACAACTAGAAAAACACAAGTAAAAAAAAAATTAAAAAATTAAAATTAAATAACTAATTGGAATAAAATACACCAAAACCGTTTGTATGAGGCAATAAGTCTTAAAAAAATGTCTATATGGCAACCTGACAGAGGGGTCGAGATGGCGAGAGTGGGACTGGGTGAGGGGAACCGATGAGGGGACGTGAAGAGGGTAGGGGAAAAGATCTTTTTCCACTTTTTTCTCACGGGAGTCTCACGTAATTTTGTGGTCGATCTCTCAAGGTCTCAAGTCTTTTGCCTACCTACAAAGGAGCTTGTTCTATAAGACTAAATACCCCCAATTGATATTAACTACAACAACTCCTAGACTTATCGACTATGCCTATCCAGGATTTATCAATTATAGTGGTCAGGATCTGCCACTGGATTGGGTATATTACATATATTTGAGGGGATATTACACGTGATTATGGGGATATTAACATGAAATTGAGGGAATATTACAGATATCCAAAAAAACTATATATGTACTTGATAGGGGTATTACAAATATCTTCGGAGTATTACATGCAAATGAGGGGATATTAAAAGTGCTTAAAGAGTTTACACGCAACCCTGTAGATATTACAAGTATTTAAAGAACATTACACGTATTTGAGGGGGTATTACACGCATCTGAGGAATATTAATTATATAAAGGGGTATTACACGTACTTGAGGGGAATTACAAATACAAAAAAGGGGTTTTACATATATTTGAGCGATATTAAATATAGCTAAAGAGGCATTACAGTCTTTGCGGGGGAATATTACATGCACTTGATGGGAGGGGGGTATTAAAAGCAATACCAGACAATAGGTATAGTTTGATCACACCCTTCCTAATACCCCAAAGACCTGGGTATTTATCCCCTTCCTAATACCACAAGACCTGGGTATTTTTCTCCTTCCTAATACCCCAAGACCCGGGTATTTTTTCCCCTTCCTAATACCCCAAGACCTGGGTATTTATCTCCTTCCTAATACCCCAAGACCTGGGTATTTATCCCCTTCCTAATACCCCAAGACCTGGGTATTTATCCCTTTTCTAATACCACAAGACCTGGGTATTTTGGGTATTTATCAAGACACTAAGCCACGTAAAGCTCAAAAGAACTTGGGGGTATTTGTGACCTACTGTACGATACGAGCAAGATCGTCAAAGATGTCGCTATCTAGTTTCTATACGACCTGCCGCCAGGCGATTTTAATCAGCCTTGTATTTCGTGGTGACCTCAAACGACCTGACACCGAGAACGACTTAACGACCTCCTCGACTACCCTCCAGAAGGGGGAGAAGATCCTAGAGGACGTCGTGCGAAGCTTCTTTTGAAGAACAGGAGAACACGTAATGCGTCTTCGTATAACAAGCAGAACTTGTATTATGTCTTTAGTGACAGACACTAAACCCACTAAATGAGATCGGGAGTAGTTTCACTGACTTATAAGTGATGAGGCGAGAGAGGAACGCAGATGTGCTTACGCCAGGAGGAGCTTAACGGCTCGAAGCACGCGTCTATGTGAAGCGATGTATTATTAGAGAAAATCAATACTTCTGGGCCATTCCTGGTAAAGTTCTATGCGCAAGTACACGCTGATTTTGCGAAATATAGATTCAAATATCCTTCTATTTTTAATAAATTTCACAGAAAAAGCATTGAATGACTCAATTATCTATTCATTTATTTAGTGTTCCACCAAATTCCGAATTTAATTATACTAAAAAAAACATCAAACCTACTAAATGAAAAATATATATATCTAGATCAATTATCATCCTGGCGATGTAATACAATGCAATACAATCTAATACAATGTAATACAACAGTGAAGAAATATATCACTAAATTCACTATGCGATCTACCCAGCCTTCCACTAACTGGACACTTGTGTCGCCAGGCGATTTTATTCAACTAAGAGGGGAAGGATTAAACCCCTCAGGACATCTTAACGACGTTTAACAGAAAACGGACGCGGGGAACACCACTCACAGAAAACGGGATCACCACTAACAGAAAACGGACAAAGGAAGCATCACTAACATAAGAGTCGCAACCAAAATCTATTGAAATGACAAGGTCACTAGAATGAGATTTCTTAGTGAAGTTACAAAGTCACTAAATGAAGTTATGAGATCAGTGAAACAATGTATCACTAAATAAGAGATCACTAAGTGGGAGTATCGGAATCACTCACTAAAATGAGATTACTAAGTGGAGCTGTCACTACAGTCACTATCGAGATCACTGAATGATAACTAAGTAAATTGTCAACCTCACCAAGCTGACCACTATATTGACTAAGCCGATCACTAGAGACTGATATGACCATCAATCAAATTCACTAAACCACTAAAAATAACCCTTATTAAACTGTTCACCAAATGAAGAAAACAGTTTCACTAAACTGACCACTAAAGTAGTTTAAGCGCAGGATTAGCTTTAGTGTGTGTGTGTGTGTCTATGTACGCGAAAGGAAAGGAAGTTGGGACGGTATAAGGGGGCTATGGGGGGGAGAGGAGGGGAGAGGGTGAAAGGGGGGAATCTCAATGAGGGTGATTCAGGGGGAGATTGAAGGGAGTAAATTAGTATACGCTCCCCCTAAGGGGGTTGGGGTACCTGGGGGGAAGTAGGAAGAGAAGGAGGAGAAGGAGGAGGAGGAGGACGAGGAGGAGGAGGAGGAGGAGGAGGAGGAGAACGTGATTCGTAGAAAACAGTAACCTTCCGCGTGAGAGTTGCCGTGAGAGTGAGTTGGCCCCAAAAGTCTCTCACGTCTTTGTTAGGTTAAGAAAATAAACAAAAAGTTAAAAAATAATATCGTTAAAGGCAAGGAGGCAATTAGGGGGAGATGGTTCGAACGCTGATTCAAGGGAGGCGATGGCACGATACACAGAGACAGGAAGACGCCTCAACTAGCACCGGGGGCGATCTGGTGAGCAGGGTACCCGGACTCTCCCGACTTCGCGCGAAGTCGCTTCTGAAGGAGGTTCTCGGTTGACAAAGGAGGTCGTCAGCTCAGGTGAGGAGGCGAACTGACACCGTCAGGGGGGAGATTGGAGTTCTCTCTCGTTCTTTCTTCGGCCTTGATGATGGAGATCAGTCAGGGGAGGGGGAGGGAGAAGGGAGGATAGGGGGGGTGCGTTCGATTTTTTTTTCTTTTTTTTTCTTTTTTCTTTTTCTTAATTAAATTTCAAATTTTGACTCAAGACCTTTATCTTCCGTAAATTGTTTTTATTATTGCTATTTCTTTAAAACCTCTCTTGTCTTTATTCGTAGAAGTCCTTTGTTTTGATTTATTCCTATTTATTATTTTCTTTTTATTTCGTCTATTTACCAAGAACAATCGCAACCTTCAGCGGTCATAAGAAACAGACGCAAAATTTCACTCCACGACGAGGGCAATGAAGACTTAATTAAAATCAGCGGACTTCATCAGTCAACGGCGATAATGCATTCCCCCCAACTTCAGCGAAACTTCAGACACCAAGGAGGGAACCCAAGTTCCGTTTTCTGTTATTCATCAACGCAACAATGTTATTTTTTAAGTAATTTTTTTTTCCAATATTCTGTCTGTTCTCGAACCTTCTCCTTTGTCTTCTCTCTTTCACGCACTTTTTATTTTCTTGTTTTTTGTTCTTTAAATATTTCCTTTCACGCACATTTTTTTTTCTTGGATTATTTTTGTTCTTTAAATATTTCCTTTCCTTCCTTTCTGTCAGCCGGGTGAGTCATCTAGGCCCCGCCCCCTTCGCGACGTTGCCACACTTCCCCTTTCCTCTTGGTTCCACCTCTCACTCCTCTCTAACTCTTCCTTCCTCTTCTGCGTGTTTTTCCTACCTTCTTTGTTCCAGTATTTTGTTTTTCTAAACTCTTTGTATCCAAATCCAAACGGCAGTTTACAAGAGCTATTCTTAATCGAAGATATTTACATCCCCTCAGTTTGGCAACACTGCAGGAGAGGATATGACGTCATATCAGATGGCAAGGCCGACATTAGGTCATGTCGTAGGGCCGGTAATAGGTCATGTCAGCATTTACAAGTCAAAACGGGTAAGACAATGAATGACTGAATGTGGCATAACCTCACTATCTTTTGTACGTTCATTTGCATACAACCGCTGGAGGGTGAGGTGGGGGGGGGTGAAGGGGGACGTCCTAGTGGTAGCGCCCCCGTGGGAATTGACCTAGAGGGACGCAGGTTCCTTCCCTGTGGGTTTCCGGGGGTTGTGATCCCCCGTGGGTTTTGAGGCGTCTTTGTATTTGATTTCCGGCTTGTATTGATTATTGTCAGCCTCACCCCAGACTTACTCTCATCCGGGTTTTCTGCTCACGCTGACATAGTGCTGACGGACATCGCGGTTCCGGAGGACTAAATGAAAAAACCGTCAGTGAACGTCAGCACCCAGATCCGACAAGAACCGGAAGTTGGTAACCAAGACTAAAAGAAAGAAAACGGTCTCATCTCACAAGCAATTATGGGTGTCTTTCATTTTCTTTTTCTTTTTGCCAGGGCCATTTTCTTTTTTCTTTTTTTCTTAAATCCACAAACGCCCAGTTCCGTTTCAGGGGTTAAACAACCGTTTGTCCACCCTGGGATTAACCGTGAGGATTAAGGCTTACATTTCATTCGTGAATCCTGATCAATCAGCGCGCGTTTGTCTCTTTCTTTCTCTACGACCTGTGGTTCCCCCCTTCTTCTACACAAGAACAACACAAAGCGTCTTTATTTTTGTCGCCCTCGAAATGGGAACGTCACCATCTGGCACCACGGACGATGACGATGGGCTTGGCATCATGTGGCACTTATAAGGAGGGCGTGGAGGGTGACACACGAAGATGGAGGAGGAGCTAAGCGGAGGGGACCTACCTAAGCCTCCACGAGACCCATTTCCTTCGTCTTTGTGTACTTTACTTTCCTCTCACCCTCCGGTGAGGTTCTCTGTGTCCTTTGTCAGGCAGGTACTCCTCCGTCAGCGTCGCCGTCAGGTAGGTGTTCCCTCTCCGTTCACGTCACCGTCAAGAAGAAGCTCCCTCACCGTCAGCGTCACCTTCAGATAGGTGCCGTTTCCGTCAGACAGGCCAGGAAGGTGTTCCCCTGCGTCAGCGTCGCCGTCAGGTGGGTGTTCCCTCCCTCACGTGCCTCCCAGATTCATACAATCCCAGCTGGGTCGTCTTCCCGGCATCTGTTTCTTTCCTTCGCGACGCTTCCTCGACTTCGTAGACGTCGGCGCCAGGAGGAGGAGGGGCCCGCCGTCTCGCCTCCGTCTGCCTTTGTGTTGCCCAAGGTTAAGGTTCCATGCTCGAGGAGGGAGGGCGCTCCCGTCACTTCCTGTAGGCGGTTCGGAGCTACGAGACGGTGGCACTGGTTATTTAGTGCCAACAGTGCCAACAGCATCCACCAACGTCTAGCTTAACGATAAACTCGTCACTCTTTGCCACCACCACCACCTCCTCCACCTCCACCATCTCCCACTATCCCCTCCTCCACTCTCCCACCCCCTTCGGGTTGTCGTTCCTAGACTCCCTGCCGCTTCCTCCGTTCCAGAACACTTCCAGAAATGTTCCTTCAACACGCACTTACCACTTCCGCGTCAGGAGAAGGAACTCCCTTCGTCAGAAGGACGAGCACCTATACTTCGTCAGGAGGGAGATGAGCTATAACGCGACTTCTGTAAGTCCAACAACGCCCCTTCCCTCGCTCTCTGTAACCTGTCCACCTGCTGCAGGATCTATACTGTCTACTCCCTTTTCCTTTCATTCGTTTCCTGTCCCGCCTCGCTTCCTTCTCGCCCTCCACGGTCCTCCTTCACTAGTTTCTCCTTCACCAGAGGCCACGCAGGAGCTGCGGCAGGATCATGAGCGACACGATGACGAGGATGATGGTGAGGAACGAGAAGAGGAACCCAAGAAGATCGGCTGCAGTGAACATGTGGAAGAAGCCGGGAAGCATCCCCTGAGGTGACTTCGTAAAAACAGTCGGGTCGGGTGAAAATATCACCTGAAGTGAAATAGTCGGGTGAAAATATCACCTTAGTGAAGGACAGTCGGGTGAAAATTTCACCTTAGGTGAAAGAGTCGGGTGAAAACGCCACCTGAAGTAAAATAGTTGGGTGAAAATATCACCTTAGTGAAGAAGAGAGTCGGGTAAAAATATCACCTTAGGTGTAAGAGTCGGGTGAAAATATCACCTTAAGTGAAATAGTCGGGTGAAAATATCACCTTAGTGAAGGACAGTCGGGTGAAAATACCACCTGAAGTGAAATAGTCGGGTGAAAATATCACCTTATTGAAGGAGAGTCGGGTGAAAATATCACCTAAGGTGAAAGAGTCGGGCGAAAATATCACCTTAGGCCTTGATTTGATCAATATGGTTTCGGAGGTTAAGATTAAACCTTAACCTGATTACTTTCCTCTTTTCAGTCTACTTTAAAGTGATTTGGTCACTTTGTTTTTTGATTTACTGCAGGGTGAAAACTTCACTTTAGACACTACATTTATGGTCACAGTACAGCTCCAGGGTGACAAAGATCACAACTACGACACCCTGTGTATCCAGCACTGTCCGCAAGAACTGCTATTTTCACTCGAAGTCGAAGAGCTGCTTGTGGGAGGTCTGAACGAAGTGAGGGTCTGAAGACACCGCCTCTGACCCGCTCTCCGTGACCTTGACCGAGCTTCTGGGCGTCTGGCACGCCTTCGTCAGCGACTTCGGCGGGAGGGTCCGTTCCACGTAAAGATCCAGAGGGCGAGTCTGGATTTTCCAGAAGCCGCTTCTACGGGAATAAGCGACCTCGGGGACGAGCACCACGCGAAACACACCACTCCTGAAGGAGGAAGAACCAAACGCGGAGAGCACCACGACGGGGGCGGGTGGGCGGGATCTGCATGGAATGGACGAGAACACCGATCACACGAACGCGCCCCACCGACGGAGGGGTGGGGGGTGGTTGAAGAGGGGGGAAAGGAGGGTGACCACAGACCAGGAGGACCGATGTGGAGTCTCCTTCTGCGTCTCCTACGCCCCTGGGGGAGGGGGTGGGGGTGGGAACCAGGAGACCACTTAATCTAAAGAAGAACAAAAATCCTCCCGTCGTTCACATCGTAGACATCGATGTTCTCTCTCTTGGATTCTCCCGAAGTTCCTCCCACGGACAACACCAACACGAGACCTTCCTGTTCGAGGAAGACGAGAACGGGGGGCCCTGGTTGTTGGGAGTGTGTGTGTGGGGGGAAAGAGAGCCCTGTGGGAGAAGAGAGAGAGAGAGGGCTGGCGGACGGGGGTGAGGGGGGTGGGGGGAAGATGCAGATACTCGCTTTCGGGGGATGGAGAGACAGCGCGCGTCCTCTCGCGGTCACCGCTGCAACACAACTGAGGATTCTCTCGTGGAGCGGACCGACCGACAGACCGACCGACCGACGGATCGAGTCGAGCGAGCTACTCGCCAGGGGGACAGACCGGCGGAGGTGGATGAGGGGAGGAGGAGGACGAGGAGGAGGAGGAGGAGGAGGAGGGACAGGGGAGGGATGATGGTCTGGGGAGGGGGAAGGAAGGGAACAGATGACGTAGGGAAACCAGAACGAGCTGCAGAAGAGAAAAAGGGGAGGAGGAGGAAGAGAAAGAGGAGGAAGAGGAGGGAAAAGGGAGGGATGATGGGCTGGAGAGGGGAAGACATGACGATGGGAAACTAGAACGAGCTGTAGAAGAGAAAAAAAGGGGGAGGAGGAGGAAGAGGAGGAGGAAATGGAGGAGGAGGAAGAGGAGAAGGAAGAAGAGGGGAGCGATGATGATGGGCAGGGAAGGGGGAGGAAGGAAACAGATGATGAAGGGAAAATGACAAAAAAGGGGAAGAGAAAAAGAAGAGGACGAAGAGGAGGAGGAGGAGGAGGGAGGGGAATATGAAAAGGAGAGGAAGAGAAAGAAAGAAGGAAAAGAAGATGAGGGGAAGGAGAGGAGGAAGAAGAATGTATAATAAAGGAAGGTCACAGGAAAACGAAGAAAGGTGAAGGGAAGGAGAGGAGAAAGAAGAGAAACAAAACAAATGAAGTGAGAATTGAAGTGAACAGGGAAGTGAAGGGGAGGAAGGAGGAATGGGTGATAAAAGATGGATGAAGGGAACTGAAGAAGGGAGGAAGGGAGGAACAGATAACGAAATGAAGGGAAGTGTAAAAATAAGAAGGCAAACTGAGGTGAAGAAGGAAAGGGAAGGAAAGGGAAGGGAATAGAAGGCAAATGAGGTGAAAGGAATATAGAATAAGAATGGAGACTGAAAAGAAGAAGGGAAGGGAAGGAAAGGGAAGGGAAGGAAAGGGAAGAGAGGGAGGTGAAAGGAATATAGAATAAGAATGGTGACTGAAGTGAAGGAGGAGGAGGAGGAGCAGGAGGAGGAGGAGGAGGAAGGGAAGGTGAAGGGATTGTGAAGGGAACTGAAAGATGAGGTGAAGATGAAAAGGGAAGTGAACAGATAGCGAAGTGAAGAGAAGTGTAAAAACAAGAAGGGCAGACGACAAAGGAAGTGATAAAAAGGGGAGCGAAGGGATTTTGTGAATAAATAAATAGGAAAGGCGAAAGAAGGGAAGCGGATATTGAAGGGGTGGTTATCTTTAGTGTGTAAAGAGAAAACGAAGGTCAGAAAAGAGAAGACATGACGAAGGGATGATGAAGGGAAAGGCAGGGGAGAAACAATAAAAGGAATAAAAGAAAAGAAAATAAGAAATGATGATGAAGGGAGGGTGAAGGGAAAGAGAGAACAAGAATGAATGATGAAGAGAATGAAGGAAGGGGGAAAGATAGAGAGAAAACAAATGAAGGGAGACTATGAACATACGAAGGGAGACTAGCATGTGGAGAAGGATGAAGGGAAGAAGGGTAAAGGAGACTAGCTAGTAAATGAAGGGTGTAGTTAAGTCTATACGAAGGGAGATTGAAGGGCTCACGGCAGGAGGCGCTCCACTTCGACCCAGTATACCTCACCTTTGCCCTCTGTGTTCGGACATGATGGGCAAGAAAATTACCCCGACGGCTACAGGGAAGGGAAAAAAGGCTCAATGAAGGGAGTGCGAAGGGAACAGTCGGTGGGAAGTATACGAGGGAATATAAATAGGAAACAGAGAAGGGAAGGGAAGGGAAGGGAGGAGAAAGGAATATAGAATAAGAATGGAGACTGAAGTGAAGGAGGGAAGGGAGGGAAGGGAAGGGAAGCAAAGGGAAGGAGGTGAAAGGAATACAGAATACGAATAGAGACTGAAGTGAAGGAGGAAGAGGAGGAAGAGGAGGAGGAAGAGGAGGAGGAAGGGAAGGTGAAAGGAGTGTGAAAGGACCTGACAGATGGGGTGAAGTTGAAAAGGAAGAGATACGGATGATGAAGGCTGACAGAAGGGAAATGAAGGAGATGAGGAGAAAGAGAAGGAGGAGGAAGAGGAGAAAGAGGAGGAAGAGGAGGAAGACGAGGAGGAAGAGGAAAAAGAGGAAGGAGAGGAGGAGGCGGAAGAGGAAGAAAAGAGGAAGAAGAGGAGGAGGAGGAGGAGCAGGAGGAGGAAGAGGAGGACAATGAGGAAGAGGCGGAGGAAGAGGAGGGAAGAAACAGAAATAGAAAGGAAGAAAAAGTGGGAATAAATAATGAAGGTACGAAGAAAGGAAGAGGGAGAATACACACGAGAATTAATCTAGAAATAAAATAAAAATAAAATAAAATACAACACGAGAGGATACAGCCAAGAAGCGAAGGGAAGAAGTCAAAGTAGATGGTAGAAGGGGTAGAATTTGAAGGGTAGATGAAACGTAGAGTAAAAGAAGAAAAGGAAGATGACGATGATGATGATTATGATGATGATGAGAATGATGATGATGATGATGATGATGAGAATTATGATGATGACGATGATGAGAATTATGATGATGACGATGATGATGAGAATTATGATGATGACGATATGATGATACAATTGGAAAAAAAAATAATGAAGGAGAAGGAGGGAAGGAAAATGAAAACGAAGGGAAAGAAAGGAGAGTACGAATATGGAAGAAGAGGAGAAAAGGAGAGACGCAGGGAGGAAGAGAGTAGAAAAGATTGAAAAAGAGAATTCTACAAGGAGGAGGACTAGAAAGTTGGACAAGTAGAGGAAAGACACACAAAGAGAGATGATGAAGGAGAGGAGAAGGAGGAGGAGGAGTAGGGAGACGAATAGGAGGAAGGGGAGAAGGAAGAGGAAGAGGAGGATGAGGAAAAGGTGGAAAAGGGGGAAGAGGAGGAGGAAAAGGGGGGAAGAGGTGCAGGAGGTGGAGTAAAAGGAGGAAAAGGATGAGGAGGGGAGGAAGAAGAGGGGAGGAAGAGGAGGAAGAAAGGGCGGGGGAAGAGGATGAGGAGGGGAGGAAGAGGAGGAAGAAAAGGCGGGGAGGAGGAAGAGGAGAAAGAGGAGAAGGAAAATGGGGAGGAGGAGGAGTAAAAGAAGGAGGAAAGGGAAGATGAATTGGAGGAGGATGAGGAGAAAAAAGAGGAGAAGGGGGAGGAAAAGGAGGAGGAGGAAGAGGGGAAGAGGGAGGGCTGAAGGGGGTTAGGGGAGGCTACTGAAACTACAATGGAAGGGAGGACGTGAAGAGGGGGTGGAAGAGGAGATGGGAACAAGGAAGAAGGGAAGTGAGAGAGAAGAGAAGAGAAGAGATGCGAAGAGAAGAGAATCAACATCAAGAAAATCGTGAAGAAGATAATTAACAGATAAGCAGGAAGAGAGGGAAGAGGAGGAGAAGTAGAGGAGGAAGAGGAGGAGGAGGAAAAGGAGGAGGAGGAAGAAGACGGGGAAGAGGCAGACGACGAGGAGAAACTAGGTGAAGAGGAAGAAGGGGAAGAGGAAGAAGGGGAAGAGAACAAATCTAATATACAAGAATAACTGAGGAGGAGGAGGAGGAGGAGGTGGAAGGAGGAGGAGGAGGAGGAGGAGGAGGGGAAGGAGGAAGGAGAGGGAAAGGAAGAACAAGGAAGGAGAGGGAAAGGAAGAACAAGACGAGAAGTTAAGGGAAATAGTAAGGGGAAGAAGAAAAAGAGGAGGAGGAGGAGGAGGAGGAGGAGGAGGAGGAGGAGGAAAGAGAGGAAGAACAAGACGAGAGGTTAACACAGATAATAAGGGGAAGAAGAAAAATAGGAGGAGGAAGAGGAGGAGGAGGAGGAGGAGGAAGAGGAGGAGGAAGAGGAACTGGAAAGGGTGTCAAGGTTCTAGAGAAGGGTGGAGCTCACTAGTAAAACATTCTAGGGACAGGACGGGGTCTAGGAGCTCGCCTGGACGTTACTAGTGGACGCCTTAGAGAGGGACGCCCGGGGGAGGGGAGGAGGAGGAGGAGGAGGGTAAATTAAGGAAGAGGGGAGGAGGTGAGGAGGAGGGTAGAATAAGGGAGAGGAAAAGAGGTGAATGGGAGGAGGAGGCGAGGGAGGAGGAAGGGAGGAAGGGTATGGGAAGAGGAAGAGGAAGAGGAGGTAGTAGTGGAGGAGGAGCAGGAAGGAAGAGAAAGAAGGAGAGTAGAAGGAGGAAAAAGGAAAAGAGGAGGAGGAGGAGGAGAAGGAAAAACACTATAAAAGAGGAAGAGAAAGATGGAGAGTAGGAGGAGGAAGAGGGAAAAGAGGAGCAGGAGGAGGAGGAGGAGGAGGAGGAACACAAGAAGAAAAAGAGGAATAAGAAGAGAGACAGAAGGGAAACAAAGAGGAAGATCTGGCATCATAGAACAAAGAGGAAGAGGAAGAAGAGAAGAAGTTGAAAAAGGAGGAGATAAAGGAAGGGAAGGAACAGGAAGGGGAAAAGGAGAGAGAGGAAGAGAAGGAGATACAGTAGAATGAGGCACAGGAGGAGCATGAGGAGGAGGAGGAATGAAGGAGGAAGAGGAGGAATGAAGAAGGAGGAGGAGGAATGGAGGAGGAGAAGGAGGAGGCAGTGAAGGACAAAGAGGAGGAAGAGGAAAAGGAGGAAGAGAAGGAGATACAGTAGAATGGGGCGCAGGAGGAGGAGGAGGAGGAGGAGGAGGAAGAGGAGGAAGAGGAGGAAGAGGGGGACGAAGATGAGAAACACTACGAGGATGCAATGAAGTAGACGCAGGATTAAGAGAAGGCAATGGAGAAGGAGAAGGAGGAGGAGAAAGAGGAGGAGGAGAAAGAGGAAGAGGAGGAGGAAGAGGAGAAGGAGGAGAAAGAGGAGGAACTGGATGAGGAAGCACAGAAGAAGACGCAGGACTAGGGGGAGGCAATGGAGAAGGAGGAGAGGAGGAAGAGGAGGAGGAGTAGGAGGCCGAGGAGGAGGAGGAGGAGGAGGAGGAGGAGGAGGAAGAGGAGGCGGCAAAGGAGGAAGCGAAGAGAAGCTGAGGGGAAATAGTCGAGACGGATGAGAGGGGAAACGGAAGAGTGAGAAACAAGAATGTTGTAAATAAAGAAGAAATCCGAGAAGGAGATGCAGGCAAAGGCTCCGAGGAAGGAAAGAATTTCGTGTAAAAGGAGAAGAACGAGAGGGAGAGGGAGATAGGGAGAGAGAGAGAGAGAGAGAGAGAGAGAGAGAGAGAGAGAGAGAGAGAGAGGTGGAGAATCATGTGAAAGGGATAGTATAGTGGAAGAGGAGGAGGAAGAGATGGAGGGAGACGAGGGAGGGAAGGGGGAGGAGGAATGGAGGGAGAGGAGGGAGGGAAGGGGGAGGAGGAGGAGATAGAGGGAGAGGAGGGAGGGAAGGGGCAAGATGAGGAGGAGAATGAGGAAGGGGAGGAGGAAGAGATGAAGAGAAAGGAGGGAGGGAAAGGGAGGGGGGAGGAGGAGGAGAAAGGGGAGGAGGAAGAGGAGAGGATGAGAATGAGGAAGAGGAGGAGGAAGAGGAGAAAGAAGAGGGGGAAGAGGAGAAAGGAAAAAAGAAAAACAAGAAAATACGAAAAGTAGAAGAAACTGGAGAAAAAAGAGAATGAGAAAAATGAGGAGAAAACAATGTGGAGGTGTAGGAGAAGGAGGAGGAGGAGGAGGGGAGGAGAAGAATGAAGATCGAGAGCATGAGAGCGTAAAGAAACAGGAAAACCAGAAAAATATTAAAAAATAAAGAAAGGGAAGGAGGGAGAGAGGGAGAGAGGGAGAGGGAGAGAGACAGAGAGAGGGGGGAAATGAAGGATGAGGAAGAAAGGAATGAATAGGAATGAAAATAATGTGGGAAGGCGAAAAAGGGAAGGAGGGAAAGAGGAAAGGAGGGAAGTCGGGAAGGGATGATGGGAGGGAAGGAGGGAGGGAAGGAGGGAGGGAGGGAGGGAGGGAGGGAGGGAGGGAGGGAGGGAGGGAAGGTAGGGTATCAAAACCGAGAAAACGATATTTAGCTCCCCCCTCAAAAACGAGGAGGGGGGGGAAGAGGAAGGACACCCCCCCATAAGAGGAAGAGTCTGACTAAGGAAGCCCCGAAGAAGGCCAAAAGAAGGCTAGACCTTACTGTCATGAAGCTAATTGGTTCACGAAAGAGAGAGAGAGAGAGAGAGAGAGAGAGAGAGAGAGAGAGAGAGAGAGAGAGAGAGAAGGAGAGAGAGAGGGGGGAGGAGAAAAAGGAGGAGAGAAGGTAGAGAAGGAATATGAGGAGGCAGACGAAGAGAAAGAGAATGAAAGAGAGAAGAGGAAAGACAGACAAAGGCAAAGGAAAGAGAGAGCCAGTGCAAGAACGAACGAGACAGACAACGAGAGAGAAAGAGAGCGGGGGCGGGGTGGAGGGGCGGGGGAGGGACGAAGTGGGCGTATTTGCCATGGGCGGGGCAGTAAAACACACATAAAGGCCATCTCCTTCTCCTCCTCCTCCTCTTCCTCCACCAACCTCATTATCACCACTAACCTCTGCAATACAGTGACGTCCCCCACCAAGACTGAATAAAATCGTCTGCCGCCATCTAATATAAAATACATAAAGGGTGCCCCTTTATATCTGTAACTATATAGATATATATATATATATATATATATATATATATATATATATACATATGTATATATACATACATATATATATGTATGCAGACATATATGTATATATAATATATATATATATATATA
>NC_134791.1:9751644-9754144 GCF_046742065.1 Oratosquilla oratoria | reverse complement strand
GAGAGAGAGAGAGAGAGAGAGAGAGAGAGAGAGAGAGAGAGAGAGAGAGAGAGAGAGAGAGAGAGAGAGAGAGAGAGAGATAGGGGGAGGGGGAGAGAGATAGAGAGAGGGAGACGGAGTGGGAGAGAGAGGGAGGGAGGGAGGGAGAGAGAGAGAGAGAGAGAGAGAGAGAGAGAGAGAGAGAGAGAGAGAGAGACGGCACGGGGAGACCGTCCAACAGAGGTCAGGGTTGTTGTGAAGGGAACAGAAAGAGAGTAAGTGAAGAGGAGAGAGTGAAGAAAAGGAAAATATTATAAAAAAAAGAAAAAGAAAAAATGGGAGATCATGGGGACAAGACATAAGAAGAGAGAAAAGACGAAAGAAGAGGAGGAGAGAAGAGAGCAAAGAAGAGGGAGAGGAAGAGGAAGGAGGAGAAAGGAGAATAGTGAAGGGAGAATAGTGAAGGGGGAAGAGAGGAAGGGGGAGGAGAGGAAAGGGGAAGAAGAGGAAGGGGGAAGGAGAGGAAGGGGGAAGAGAGGAAAGGAGGAGGAAAGGAAGGTGGAGGGAATAGGATGGGAAGGGAGAGGAGAGGTGAGAAAGAGGAAAGAAGAGAAGGGAAGGAAGGAAGGGAATGAAGGGAGGGAAGGGAGAGGAGGGAAGAGGCGAGGTATGGGAAGGGAGAGGAGAGGGAGGGAAGAAGATGGGAGAAGAGGGGAAGGAGGGGACGGAAGGGAGGGAGGGAAGGTGGGAAGAGGTGAAGTAAGGGGAAGAAGAGGAAAGGGAGAAAAGAGGATAGGAGAGGAAAGCGACGGAAAGAGAGGCAGGGAAGAAGAGTGCGAGAAGAGGGGAAGGAGGAGAAGGGAAGAGGGAGGAAAGGAGGGAATGAAGGTCAGGAATGAGGGGAAAGGGATAAAAGTGAAGAGGGGAGGGAAAGAAAGGGGAGGTGATGAGAGACGAGGGGAAAGGAGGGGAAGGAGGGGAAGGTAGGGAGGAAGGGAAGGTAAGACATGACCAGCAAAAGAAAACGAAGCAAGAAAACGCGTGGGAAGAAGCGAAGGAAGGAGACAAAAGGCGTGGGAAGAGAGGGGAAGAGAGGGGAAGAGAAAGAAGGGGGGGACGAAGGGGAGAGGAGAGGAAATAGGGTTCGGGTGAGAGTAGGTGCGAAAGAACAGTGATTAAAAAAAAAAAAAAAAAAAAAAAAAAAAAAAAAAAAAAAAAAAAAAAAAAAAAAAAAAGAGGGGGAAAAAAGAGGGACATAGAGGGGAAAAGGTGATTGACAGGGTCAGAATGAACCGGCAAAAAAATTCGAAAACTTAAAAAAATAAATAAATAAGATTAATAAATAAATAAAAATTAATAATAATAATAATAATAATAATAATAATAATAATAAGCGAATAAATAAATAAATGATAAAATAAAAATAAATACATAAAATGCATACTCGAGGGCAAACTTCTGGAAATTTTGTGGAATAAAGAAAAGCCCAAAAGTCAAAATAGGCTTTGACTCCCCCCCCCCAAAAAAAAAAAAAGGGAAAAGGGAAGGCGGGGTCGCTCCACATAAAAAAAAAAAAAAAAAAAAAAAAAAAAAAAAAAAAAAAAATCATTAATGGCCGACAACTGACCAGCGCTTCTATCCGCCTGGACAATATCAATTCGGGAGGAATAATGTAATACAGAGGAAACTGTAAACTGTATACATGCATATCGTCCCTCTTATTTGTACTATTTATTCATTAACTTCTCTATACATTATATTTTGGTCTCGCTATGAGCCAAATGGTCTCCCATGGTTTCACACTTTACCTTACTTGATTGAGCAGATAGGTGTGTGTGTGTGTGTGTGTGTGTGTGTGTGTGTGTGTGTGTGTGTGTGTGTGTGTGTGTGTGTGAGAGAGTGTGTGTTTTCTTTTGTGTTTTTGTTTTTTTCTTTTTAGCCTTCTCAGTCTCTTCGTATTTCCGTTCTGGATAACCCCGTAGGATTACTTAACTGATGAGGGTTAACTTACTAACCCAGTTAAAGTTGGAAGACCTTTTGTGTGGACTTTCAAACCGAAATGATTTTTTTTTTTTTACACAAGAAAACCGTGAGTGCGTGTGTTTTCCTAATTGTATCTTACGGAAAGGGGAGCTACGCTCGTGGAGTCCCGTCTCTGTATCTTGCCATATCTAATTTGTTCTTAAATTCGTGTATTGTTTTTGCACACACTAGTGTTTCGTCTAGTATATTCCATACATCCACCACTTTGTGGGGAAAGCAGTTCTTTTTCAGGTCTCTTCTATAACTGTCCGTTATGAGCTTCCTTCTGTGTCCTCTTGTGTTTCTCTTATCCGAATTTAGTAAATTGTGTGTGTGTGTGTGTGTGTGTGTGTGTGTGTGTGTGTGTGTGTGTGTGTGTGTGTGTGTGTGTGTGTGTGTGTGTGTGTGTGTGTGTGTGTGTGTGTGTGTGTGTGTGTGTGTGTGTGTGTGTGTGTGTGTGTGTGTGTGTGTGTGTGTGTGTGTTGGTTATTATTTGAGA
>NC_134791.1:9729144-9746644 GCF_046742065.1 Oratosquilla oratoria | reverse complement strand
GCATGCTCGAGTTACATACACATACACGAATTTTGTACTCAACCCACCCCCGCCATGTACTGGGGACCATTCAGTGTTGTTATATATATATTAATATAATATAATATATATATATATATATATATATATATATATATATATACACACACACACAATGTATTACATCTTAATTGCTCTGTGACTTATTATCTTTATTAATTTCTCTATTAATCTATCGCTTACTTATTTTGACCTAAAATAAGGATAATTTCTAATCTACCAAGGACCATACAAAAATCTACACCATATATTGTCCTTATCCAACCTACAACGCCAGTCTCTACTTTTATCCACACTACAACCTCCATCCACATTTTTACCCACGGGAAGTCTGGCATTAATCCACTTTTATCCATCCTACAATACATAACCCCATTTTATCCAACCTATCCTCTACCTTATCCGCCTCTACCACTTAAAACTCCTTTTCCGTAAATCCACCCTAAATCCGGCTTAATCCACTTTACAACCTTCCACTTCTTCCACAATCCTTCACCTTCACTTCTTTCCTAACCAGCCCTACATCCGCCCCACCACGCACTCCAATTACTCCCAATGCTTTTCAAGGCCAAGTCTCGTGTTATGAACTCCCCTCTCCCTCCCTCCCACTCCCTCTGCGCCAACCGATAGGTTCCATTGCAAATGCAATTCTCTCTCTCTCTCTTTCTCTCTCCCCCCTCTCTCTCACTCTCTCTTTCTCTCTCTCTCTCTATCCACCATGAAACTCCATCTGTCTCATCCCCTTTACTCCATCCTCCTCCTCCCCTTCCTCCTCCTCCCCCTCAGCGCCATCTAGATCCAGCGCGCAAGTGCATGGCCTCAGCTTGCTAGAAGCACTAGAAAGGGGTCGTGATAGGCTCTGCTCGGCTGGTGTCTCAAAGGTCCGCAGTTCGACACCGTCCCAATGCGACTTAGAAATAAAATTAAATAAGTAAATAGATGAATAATAATAACAACATCAATAACAATAATTACAACAATAATAATAATGATGATTATGTGGTTTAACGTCACAAACTCTCCCCTTATCGGAAGGCTAACAATAAATAAATAAATATCATATTACACGTACTAATACCAGCATCCCTCATCCGCCATTTTGTCTCCAGCAGCTCTACTCCGACCGTCTCCTCCGGTCCTCCTCGGTCCAACCGACACCGACCACTCCACGTCATCGCGTTTCTCATCGGTTTTCCGAACGGTCGCTATTCACAGTTTCCGCATCGTACCACCATGTAATGTCGTTGTATATGTTACCAGAAGTTCTCCCTTTTTAGTAGGGGTAGCCTCTTTCACAAGTCTCAAAGGAACAAGAACGGTTGCCTTCTCATCTCCGAAAGTGTGGGACCAGTATAAATATATATACATATATATATATATATATATATATATACATATATATATATATATATATATATATAAATATATATATATATATACATATATATATATATATATATATATATACATATATATATATGCAAGCTATCACATCATCGTGATACGAAAATGTAAAATAACCACAGTAGAAGGGAAACTTGTACACATTAAGTACTTTCGTACATCTTCAGACTAAATGGTCTGAAGATATAATATACGAAAGGACTTACTGTCTACAAGTTTCCCTTCTCCTGTAGTTATTTTGCATATATATATACATATATATATATATATATATATATATTATATATACATGTAGACATGCCCGCAATAATGTTGCTTCCTGCATTTTGCGTACACATTCTCTATTGCAGAAACTGTCAACAAATTCTTCAGCATTTTATAGATTTGGACAAGGCGTTTTATCAGGTTCCTGTCAACTGCACCTGCTGCAGGAGTTCGGTCTCATTGTCCGAGAGCCTCTCTTCGCTCTCTTTTTACTCTCTTCTCTCGTTCCAGGAACCTTCCCCTCACTGGTTAAAAAATAAGCCGCTCATTTTTATTTATCTAATTTTTCATTGTTCGAGAGCTTCAACTATTTCAGTTCTATTTTATCTCTCTCTCTCTCTCTCTCTCTCTCTCTCTCTCTCTCTCTCTCTCTATATATATATATATATATATATATATATATATATATATATATATATCACAACTAACACCACAGTCGGACTAAAGAAAGAACTGAGTAAGCGAAACTATATATATCGATTGCTAACTGCAACCCTCTTCAGTAGTACTACTTGAAGAGGGTTGCAGTTAGCAATCGAAACCCTTACTCAACTCTTTCTTTCGTCCGACTGTGGCGTTAGTTGTGATTTACAAATGTGTTACTACATTTTTCACCAGTGATATATACATATACATATATATATATATATATATACATATATATATGTATAAATATATATATATATATGTGTGTGTGTGTGTGTGTGTGTGTGTGTGTGTGTGTGTGTGTTGGTCTTTCAAAGTTTTCTTATAAAATTTATTTCCTACACTGTTACCATAATTTTGGTTTCAGACAACTTTACAAAGATCCTATTCTAATATTCTATCTCCACCTCGACCTTTCAATACAAAATAACATCTCTAGCCTAATCATGTCAAATTCCTCATACACTACAATGCCCTCAACCTTGGTCAAAAACGACATTTTACTACAATAAATAAGTCAAAATCGCCTCTTACTCCATCACGAATCTAAGTGACAGAGCTAGGCGGGTTACCGCCGGACAGGTAGTGCGCTACCGAAAAATCTGCGTATTATATGCATACACACATACGCAGTAACGCGGACCACTCTAAGGGAATTAAAATCGGTAACGCATTGACGGAAACGCACCCCAGATTATTCGGGAACGCACTACCTGTCCGGCAGTAACGCGCCCATCTATGCTAAATGATATCCGGCAGTAACGCACTGCCTGTCCGCGGTAACGCGCCCAGCTCAGCTTCATTATACAAAAAATAAACATCTGTATGACTCTATCTTCCGAGATAGAAGCGCAGGTTACTTCTAAGGGAGTACTAAGAGCACTCCATGACGTCAATGGCACCTGGAGTATCTCCACGTCATCTGGCGGCGGTACGACGAAGCAGGGCGACGCAGAAGCGGACAACCGCATCGCGAGCGGCATTCGATGTCGAGAGAAAGGAAAGGGGGAACCGACGTAATACGAACCTCCCTCAAACGCGCCCCGAGGAAAAGGGGGGGAGGGGGAAGACGGGGGAGGAAGACGGGGGAGGGAGTGTGGGGCCGTGACGGAGGGAGCGGGGAGGAGGAGGGGGTGGAAGGGGGAAGGGAAGGGGAGAAGACGGGGGAAGGGAAGGGGAGGGAATGGCGGTGACAGAGGGAGCGGGGTGGGGGAAGGGGGGAAGAGGGGGAGGGAAAGGGAAGGGATGGGAGGGGGGAAACGGGGGATGGAGGGGGAGGGAATGTGGGGAGTGAAGGGAGCGTGAGGTGGTGACAGAGGGGGTGGTTGGAATGGAGGGAGGGAGTGGGGAGGGGGAAAGAGGGGGAGGGAAAAGGAGGGGGAGGGAGGGAGGAAGACGGGGGAGGGAATGTTGGGAGTGAAGGGAGTGTAAGGCGGTGGTTGGAATGGAGGGAGGGAGGGAGGGGGTAGGGGAGGAGGGAAGAGGAGGGGTGGGAGGGGGTAAGACGGGGGAGTGAAGGGGAGGGAATGTAAGGAGTGAAGGAGTGTAAGTCGATGACGGAGGGGATGATGGGAATGGAGGGAAGGAGGGAGCGGGGAGGGGGAGGGGGGAGAGGGGGAGGGGGAAGAGGGGGGAAGGGAAGCAGGAGAGGGTGGGAGGGAGGAAGACGGGGGAGGGAATATAGGGAGTGGGTAGGGGGTGGGAAAAGGAAGATAGGGAGGGAAAGGAGGGAAGGAGGGAGGGGCTGGGAGAAGAGAGATAGGGAGGGAGAGGAGGAAAGGAGAGAGGTGGAAGAGGAGAAGGGAGAGGAAGAGGAGGGGTAAAAGACGAAGACCAGATGATGAAGTGAAGGGAGATGAGGGAGGAGGGGGGAGGGAGGAAGGTAAGGGGGAGGGAAAACGAAGGTAAAGAAAACATAAAACAAAGGAAAGGAGGGAAGGGTAGAGAGGGAAAGAGGGAAGAAGGGAGGTGAGGGGGAGGGGAGGGGAGAGGAAGGGAAGGGAAAGGAAGGGAAAGAAACGATAAAACAAAGGAAAGGAGGGAAGAAGGGAGGTGAGGGGGGAGGGGAGGGGTAAGGGAAACGAAGGGAAAGAAACAATAAAACAAAGGAAAGGAGGGAAGGGGAGAGAGGGAAAGAATAGAAGGGAAGGTAAATAAGGTAGCTACGACGTTGTATTTGGGGGGAAAATGAGGGGGAGAGGGGGAGAGGGGGGAGGATACTGTGTAGACCCGGGGGAGGGGGGGAGAGCATTTAGGGGCTGAGTGTCGCGTTGTTTTCGTTCCCACTACATACGTGGCGAGTCAGAGATTGATGTCATAACACAGAAGGCAAAGGTGGCTGGCTTGATTTGGAGTTAAGGGGAGAAATCCAAACTATTTTGTTCAGTAAAAGGTCTGAAGCCAAAATAGTGTTGTCACAGTTGACACTTACTTCAATGTCTTTACTCTGGTTAATATTTGATGATTCTATTCTGGTGGATAGGCACCATGAGAAAGAGAGAAGAAAGAGAAAGGAGAGGGAAAAAGAGAGAAAGAGAGAACGAGAGAAAGAGACAAGGAGAGAAAATAAGAGGAAATAAGACAGAACAGAGAGAAAAATAAAGAGAAATAAGAGAGAATGAGGCAGAAAAAGAGACCAAGAGAGAGAGAGAGAAAAAGAGAACGAAACAGAGAAAAAGAGAAAGAGAACTGGCCGCCGTGTTCAATTGTTTTAAAGCAGAGATATGCGTGTGTGGGGGGTGGGGGGAGTGGGGCTGGGGGTAGCCAGCTCATTCTGGCGTCATGCAACCGTGTGTCATGCGACTGCATTCGCATGCACGATACACGTGCCTTCCTGCCAGCATTTCCCTTTTGGTTACCAAAACGCTTTTTTTTTTTTTTTTTTTTTTTTTTTTCCTACTTATTTTCTGTTTCCCCTTTGGTTACCATTTTTTTTTTTTTTTACCTTTCTTTACTACTTATTTTCTGTTTCCCCTTTGGTTACCATTTTTTTTTTTTTTTTACCTTTCTTTACTACTTATTTTCTGTTTCCCCTGTGGTTACCAAAAAAACTTTTTTTTTTTTTTTTTACCTATTTCTTTACCCTTTGTATACCAAAAACTCTTTCTTTATTTATTTTTATTTTTATTTTAACCTATTTCTTTACCTACTTATTTCCTCTTTTTTTATCGAATTATTTATTCATTTGCCCTTTCCCTTTAGATTATAAAAAATCTTTATTTTATTTATTTACTTGCCTTTTTCCTTTTGGTTACCAAAAACTCTTTTTTTTTTTTATCTATTTATCTACTTATTTGCCCTTTCCTCTTTGGGTACCAAAAACTCTTTTTTTTTTTTTTTTAAATCTATTTATCTACTTATTTGCCCTTTCCCCTTTGGGTACCAAAACTCTTTTTTTAATCTATTTATTCCTTTATCTACTTATTTGCCCTTTCCCCTTTAGTCACCAAAAAATCTTCTTTTCTTTATCTACTTACCTACTTATTTGCTCTTTCAGCTTTGGTTACCAAAAACTTTTTTTTTTTTTTTTTTTTAACGACAAAAGTATTCGGGTGACCCCGCGTATATACGTAGAAACTGGTTGAGCAAATTTGCATGGTTTTATCTATATTTTAGCATGTATATATGTGTGTATGAGTATATATATATTTTTTTTTTGGTGGGGGAGGGGGTCAGACTGCTTAGAATTCAAAGCTTATAAATAAAAAACTACATAGTTACCATAAAAAATAAAAATAAACATCACAAATAAAAAACGTCAATAGATTTGGACGTTTTTGAATGTCGAAGATATGAGGAAAACCTATGCATTTATTTTCCAATAAAATAAAACATTGAACTCGAAAGCTGTGGGCTGATAAAGTAACGAAAAAATGTACAATACAAAAATAAATAAATAAACAAATAAATAAATAAATAAATAGAATAAAAACAAAATAAAACAAATCGAGTTTATAAATATCTTGTCATGTCGATCCATTTTCTCAGTAAAACAAAACATTTCTATTACATGAAACGACATTATTTTATTTTTCAAATACAAAAATTATCATTTGTTATTCAACCTTCCAGCCTCGTCATAGGCCCAAAGGTCTGTAAACATGTCATAGAACAAATAAACAAATGCAAAAATAGATTTAATTCGGAAGTGGGTAGAAACAACTTCGCCAACCGTGTAGTTAATGAATGGAATAAACTTCGTGCAGAAGCAATGCAATGTAGTTCAGTTCCGCGCTTCAAGGTCCGTTTAGATAACCACCTAAACAAGATGCTGTAATGGCTGACAATTATTCTATATTATTTATTTGTTATTGTCTGTTTATTATTATTTGATTAATTATTAATTATCATTACTTATCTGTCCATTTGTTATTATGTATTATTTGTTTGTTTATGATTTAACTTTACCTACTTATTCATTTTATTTTTATTATTTATATTATTATTTGTTTATCATTATTTTTTCGCATCCGACCTAGTTATGGACCTAAAGGTCTCTACCGGCATGCTCCTCCCTTGTAATCCTTTGTAAAATAAATAACAGCCGCGTGATAATATATTTACACACAAACGACCTCCTACACCAAAGGTGAGCAACCATTGGCACGCGTGCCAAACCTGGCACACTAACGATTTTTTTCCAGAAGTGACTTCAAAATTAAACAAGAAAATAAAAATCCAACTTCAACATTTCGAAACACTTAACATTTTATTCTGGTTATGTATGTTCTTATGGTCTAACGATTTTCCACCAGAAACCCAGAGCTCACTTTAAAATTAAACAAGAAAATAAAATTCCAACTTCTTAAGACCATTGGTAACCGCATTATGCAATGGGCGATGGATTGGGGACTTTATGGGAGGTGAAGGGAGAGAGGGGGCCCATATAGCAGAGCCGCGCGCGTTCCCAGGTGCGTTCCTTAGTGTAATTATAGACCTATATGGCAGAGCTGGGCGCGTTCCTAGGTGCGTTCCTCGGTTTAATTATAGGTCTATTTGGCAGAGCTGGGCAGGTTCCTCGGAGGAACGCGCCCATCTCTGCCATACAGGCCTATAATTTCACTCCGTTGTCACGCGAGAAAATTTTGTATGAAAGAGTTCGCTGATATCGGCACGCACACTTAAAAAGGTTGCCCACCCGTCCTAAACTAACAAGTTAGCCGATCGTTAAACTAGTTAAACTAGAAAGACAAACCTGTCATTCCCTTTAACATGGTGACACACTTTTAATATTTTATTTTTGTTAATGTTAAATGTTTTTATTCGCCTGTGGGGGGGGGAGGGAGACAAAGAGGGGGGCCCATGAAGGACCTTGACCCCAATTCGTGTCGTGTGTGGCCCTCAGCTGAATGGAAATGCCTGGACTCTGTAGAAACAAATATTATCTATTTGTATATTTCATGTAACAAATAGCAACACAATTTTTTTTCGTTTTATGTTATTAGTTTCTTTTATCAATTTCTTTTATTGTGCATATAATAACACATTTTTTTTTTTACTTTATTTCTTTTATCAATTTCTTTTATTGTATTTATATGTATTTTTTATTCTATTTACCTTTATTTCTACTTTCATTGTATTTCATGGGTAAGATAATTCATGGCTTGTATGGTAGTTTTAATTTTAGAATGGGGAGTTAGGAACTTGCGACCACGCGATGACTCCGTGTGGGATCCGAACCGCCTACCTCAGGGTTTCTGTCTCCAGACCTCTCTCTCTCTCTCTCTCTCTCTCTCTCTCTCTCTCAAAAAAAAAAAAAAAAAAAAAAAAAAAAAAAAAAAGTGTACACACAAACTCTTGAGGCCCCTTCCGCATACAGGGTCTTGCAAAATGTTGGGGGGTGGAACCATCGTGCATGCTGGTACCACTAGAAGACATCAACCACAACACCAAGTACATAATGCATACGATTATGCACATGCATAACTGCACGAGAATTGGACCATTTGTTTGGACGTTTCCGTCGGCTGTGCTGGTGGTGGTAGTGATGGCAGTAGTGGTGGTACTGGTGGTGGTGGTGGTGGTACTGGTGATGGAGACCATGCCAACGGTGGTGATGACAATGATGTAAATAGCGGTGGTGACAGAAGTACAGTAGTGTGGTGAGGGTGTGGTGGTTGTGGTTGTGTGGTTGTTGTCTGTGCACACAAAAACCAAACATTACTTGATATTAAACCTTCAAACATACACGAAATCAATTTGATGAACTCTCACTCTTACATGAACCATTTTCCTCGCCTCTCACTTCTTCCCTCAACCTTTACAATTCATCCTCGATATACTCGTACATTATAGAGTATGTCACGTCATATTAAGTCATATCATATTATGTCATATTATATAGTCATATATCACATATCACATACTATATTACGTCATACCATATATTATATTACATCTTAATAGATGACGTCATATATTATACTACGTTATATCATATATGACGTCTTATCGTATTACGTCACATATACACCATATCATATGACGTCTTATATTACGTCATACCTTATTCGTCTTAACATATTGTCTCATCATATATTACGGCTTATTACATCGTCATATCATATCACGTCATACCATATATCGTATCACGTCATATTATACATTCGGCGTCTGGCTGGCTATCATCACAAGATATCACTCATGACATCCTCCTGACCAATTCTGTCTGATGTTCCGGTCGACTGACAGCGTGACTGACATCACCAGGCGAGTCCTGACAGGCTGACAGCCGAACTGACATCACAAAGGGCCCAGTGACGTAAGCAAGCCCCCCAATCCTAGGCACATCCAGATCAGAATTTCGATTTGGAATTACAAAAATAGATATTTTATTTCCTTCATTAAATGGGAGGGATGTGGCGGGGGAAATTGGTACCCCTGTAAAACATTGGATAGGGCAGTTGGCAACCCTGCAAACAGCCTTCACGTATCGGGTTTTAAGTCACTGGCGTTAAAGGTGCGAAGGTTAACCGCCCCGCCAGGGATAGGCCGGTCCTGAAATGGGGCATTCAAGATGAGCTCCAAACTTGATGGAGAATAGTGAGTTAGGCTATGCGCTGACCAATACAAATGGGAACGTAGAGATGGAACATAGTGACATAGCTCACACACACACATACAAACACACACACACACGCATACACACTCTCATGGCGCTGTGGTTAGAGCTCTGGCCTGCCACTACGGAGGTCCGGGTTCGACTCTCGCCCGGGGATGAAATATATCAGTATCGCAGCGCTGAGGGGTGTTACTCCAACTCTCGTGGGCGGGGAGTTGGGGGTGTGTGTGTGTGCAAGGTCATAGCATTACCCATAGATCGGACCTACGAGCTCTGAGCTCTCTTCCAGGAGGGAAATAGCTGTCGATCACGAGTCCAACACGTGATCCAAAGACCAAAGACCAAGTGAATACACACACACACACACTATAACACCCAAAACTATACACGATTTTAAGAATAAACTGGATGCGGAGAGATACGAAAACGGTCACTACGAGCATAGCTCTCGTCCCGTAAAATACAACTACGTAAATACACACACACGGCTTGCTAGTGTAATGGTCCCGCGCTCGACTGCTTACTCATTAGTCTGAGTTCGAATCCCCACCCTGGACTGAACAACATCTGCACTGCAATCCAGCACCCCAGTTCTGGTGGGCAAGTAGTTGTGTGTGCGTTTGCGTGCGTTTGTATATATGTATGTGTCTGTGTCTGTGTATGCATGTGTGCATGCGTGTATGTGTGTATGCATGTGTGTATGCGTGCATGTGTGTGTGTGTGTGTGTGTGTGTGTGTGTGTGTGTGTGTGTGTGTGTGTGTGTGTGTGTGATTCACCTTGGGCTTTGGATCACGTGTTGGACTCGTGATCGACAGCTATTTCCCTCCCGGAAGAGAGCTCAGAGCTCGTATGACCGATCTATGGGTAATGCAGTGACCTTACACGCACACACACACCCAACTCCCCGCCCACGAGAGTTGGAGTAACGACTCGAAGCGCAGCGATACTGAAATTATTTCAGCCCTGGGCAGGATTCGAACCCGGGCCGCCATAGTGACAATCTGGGTCTTTACCAACCACGCCAACCGTGTGTGTGTATGTGTGTGTGTGTGTTTGTGTGTGTGTGTGTAAGGCCACAGCACTACCCATATATCGGACCATATATGAGTTCTGATATGGGGGGGATGCAGGTGTCGATCACAAGTCCAACACGTGATCCATGGCCACGGTGACCTATACAACCTCAGGATGACCTAGGATTTGACCCAACGAGATTAAACTACTGGGAACGGACCCAAAACAAACTGGTAATGAGGAAATCGCCATTGGTCCTGATTGATGAGATCTCATTTCAGACCGGGAGGACAACTTGTAGGACCAACTTTGGTCCGCGAAATTGGCCCGCGTGGGTTGGTCCGTGGGAATTGGTCCACGTGAGTTGGTCCGCGCAAATTGGTCCGTGGGAATTGGTCTTTGAGAATTGGTCCTAGGAAAATGGTCCGCGCGAGTTGGTCCTCGGGAATTGGTCCGCGGAAATTGGTCCTCGGGAATTGGCCCGCGGTAATTGGTCCTCGCAAGTTAGTCCTCGGGAATTGGTCCACGGAAATTGGTCCACGCGAGTTGAAAAATGGAATGGATCTACCAAACATATATACATATATATATCCATGTGTCTATTACATTACATTCATGAATTAAATCAATATAAAATATAATAAAATTATAATAATAAAATGATACAATCAGGAATTCATGACGTGAACGAAAAAAATAATTAAAAAGTGAAAAGAACGGATTTCATTGTAATGTCACACAACATTCTCAACGGTGTGAAAAAAGAAAAAAGAAAAAAGAAAAAGAAGGGAATATTCGGGACAGGCAGGAATTCATTTATAAAAAGAGAGAGAGAGAAAGAAAGAAAAGAAGAATATTCGAGGCGGCCAGGAATTCATAATGTGACAATCTCTCGGAACGGCACGTGACGTCACACCACAGCATTCGAAACGAAAGAGAGAGAGAGAGAGAGAGAGAGAGAGAGAGAGAGAGAGAGAGACAGAGAGAGAGAGACCCTAAGGAGCGGTCGAAACGTCAGGAAAAAATATCGGTAAAAATAATAAAAATAAATAAATAAATAACAGGACAATTGGAAACACAACGAAACTCGCTGTGATGACATACAGCACCATTCGAAACAGGACGAAAAAATATAAAAATAAATAAAATAAAAACTAAAAAAGAAGCAAATACATATAAATACATAAACAAAAATAAAAAATAAAATATTGATAAAAATAAACATATGAATAATTTAGATAGATAAATGAATAAATAAATAAACAAATAAAAAAACGCACAAATGCTAAGGAGCATTCGAGTCAGCCTTCATTGATTAGGTGGAAGGAGGGAGTAGGGGGAGGAAGGGGAGTGTGGGAAGAGGGAATGGGGGGGGGAGTGAGGGGTGTAAATGACCATCACTGGGAGTCATGGGGGATTCCATACCGGGTGACACATTTCCTTTCACCCAATCTGTCGCCAGAAGATTTTATTCATCTCCGTGGCTCTCCCCCATTGAAGTGGGGAATCCCATTTCCCTCCCCCCTTCCCCCCCCCCAAATGAAGGGGTTATCATCAAAACTATTTTCATTCCCTTTAAATGTTCTATTCTGGCTGACATCAGGTGATTTTTTTTTTTTAAGTTTATATGAGAGTCTAAGGATCGTGTGGGTTAAGTGGGATGATGAGGGAGGGGGGAAAGAGGGAGAAAGGAGGGATTGTTGGAGAAAGCCCAAGGGGGAATAGGGGAGAGGGACGGGGAGGGGGAGAAGGCTGGAGGCCTGTTTGCTGATCGAACATGTAATCCCCTACGCCACATACTCCCCTCCACCCACCCTCCCTCTCCTCTTTCCCCCCTCCTCCCACCCCTCCGTCCCCTTTTCCTACCTCCCCCTCCAACCACCCTCCTCCTCCTCCCTCCACTCCCCCACCACCATCCACCCATCCCCATTCATCAACCCTCCCACTTCCCCTTCTCCCCTCCCTCCTCCCTCCATCACCCTCCACTCCTCCCCTCTTCATCTCCCCCCCTCCCCACCTTCGCGTCCCCTTCACATCCCTTACTCCCCCCCGCCACCCCAAGCCTTCCCACCCATCAATTCCTCCCCCCCCCGTTCGCCACCCTCCCACCCTCCCTCCCTCCCCCTACTCCGCCACTGTGAATCACTGACATCCAAAAGATGCTGACAAGTAGTCAAATACACGCATATACACACAGACATACACGCACACACATAGAGGGAGGGAAGGGAGAGAGAGAGAGAGAGAGAGAGAGAGAGAGAGAGAGAGAGAGAGAGAGAGAGAGAGAGAGAGAGAGAGAGAGAGAGAGAGAGAGAGAGAGATTGTTCAAAGATTTTGTCCAAATAACTGCAGTAAACTAAAGTTGACCAAAGGGCCAAGTAAAATAAAAATAAAATATACAAATACAAAATAAATATAACGAATAAACGAAATAGACCACTAAAACAGAACGTCCGCAGTAATAAATCTATGCACATACTCGCACACGCACACATACACACACACTTCACCCATAGATCGGGCCATATATGAGCTCTGAGCTCTCATCCAGGAGAGTAATAGCTGTCGATCACAAGTCCAACAAGTGATTCGAGACCACAGTGAATCGCTCACACACACACACACACACACACACACACACACACACACCACCTACAATAACACTGTACGGACCAATTGGTCTCCGCTCTCTTATACTTCACCTCCAATCACTCCAAACTCCACACTACTCCTTACACACGTATTACACACTTTCTTACACACTAAGAATCCTTAAACTATCGCTCTCCTTTCCTACACAGTTCCACTATATTCCTTACACACTGTCTTACACCCTACACATTTATTTACACATACACACTTCTCTACACAATTACATGGTTTGTGTGTCTTTACACTTATATATATTATCTTTACACACGTTTACCTCATTAACATATTTACACAACAAACATTCCTTTTACACACATGCCCTACATCTCCATTTTACAATGTTACTCGCTGTAGCACCCTTTCACACACACTTTACACTCATTCACACAACTGAACATTTTATACATGATCTTTTACATACATACCATCTTTTACACACTCGCCTTTACACAATGCCTTAAACGTTTATTTATATATTTACATAACCTAAACATTTCTTCACATATATGCCTTTCCCCCTGCACACACACACACACACACAAACACACACACACAGACACACACACACACACACACACACACACACACACACACACACACTTCTTCACATACACGCCTTTCCCCTTGTACACACCCTACACGTTCGTTTACACACTTACACACTCCTACACACTCCAACTACGTGCAAGGACCAAACAACGTCCCTCAATCAGAGACCCCTTCCCCTTTTCCACGGCCTGGACAAACACGGCGACAACACACAATCCCGTTGCGCAAACGAGACATGGCCGCGACGTGCCATGGTTACATTGCCCCTTTGTACGCATGGGCACAAAGCTAGGTCGTTGGGAGAAGGAAAGGGTGGTCTTAATCTGCCCCATCGTAGGCTGGGGTTATATTCCAGTCTGTCCCAGCGTATGCTGGCGTTTAGATATCATTCACCCGATGTATGAATGGACACAGCTGGATGAGGGAAAGGTACCCCCAGCCTACCCCCCCCCCCAGCGAATGATGGGACAAATAGGTGAATACCCCAGCACAGCGGTGAGATTGTCCACAAGGATAGAAGCGCTGGTATACTAAGAGGTCTAGACAATGGCACCATAGCTTTCTCTGCGTATTCAAACTTCAGTTTTTATTCAAATTGCTGCAAGGCCACTTTATTCAGTTGGATAGATCCAACCCTTCACACAGAAAGAGTTACCACCACACACACACACACACACACACACACACACACACACACACACACACACACACACACACACACGTATATATATCTTCTTTTTTATCAATCACAATACACTTTAATTCTAATCCATCAACATCGGGAGACCCGTGGAGGACAACATGCAGAAATGTTGGCCTCCACGGATCTCCCGATGTTGATGGCATAGAATTAAAGTGTATTATGGTTGATAAAAATCTATGTATGTTCACTGGGACCCATTCAATGTTGTATGCATATATATATATATACACACACACACAGTATGTGTGTGTGTGTGTGTGTGTGTGTGTGTGTGTGTGTGTGCGTGTATGTGTCTGTCTTTAATTATCGTGTATGGTTTCAAGTTGTTACGTATGTGGCACTCGAAATCGTCACCTTTTCCCGAAGTATTGGTATATCAATCATCTGTGACCTGTGAGGCTCGAACTCGGGCCTACGGAGTTACGAGACATCGTCGTACATTCAACCAACAAAGTCCCGAGTTGGGGTTTGTTCGCATCGGGAGTGAACGACGAGCTCTGGAACTGTGCCGTTGCTTTGTCCAATGTTTCATATCATTTCGCTCGTCTGAGGATCTTTATGCTTGTTTGCGGACCGAAAAATAGTGGTAGGCCTGCGATATAGTGTCACATATTTTCAAAACATTTCGTCCATGAAACTCGATGAGAGGCATCCGTGAACGAACATTTCTGAAAACAAATATCTCATCGTTATGCAGCGTATGTGTTGTTTATCATTTTCGCATATTTTTTCAATGTAGTATTAACGGTATTAGGGTATTTTCTTGTATGGAAATACGTATACAAATATTCAGTTACATTACGAGTATATGTGTATTGTGAAAAATCACAGGGGAAGCTGAAGGACTTTTGTGCACAAATGTACACGAAAATGGGTACAATACACATTCAAGGGTAAGGACATATCATCAGAATAGTCCCCCATCTCCCTCTTACTCTTTTTCCTCCCTCCCCCTGCACGGTACAATCGCGATTTAAAGCTTCGCTCTCCTTTTCACAAAGCTTCGGCCACGCGCCGCAATTATCGAATGACATGAACGAAAAATTATGGGGAACCGTAGCAACACTTTACAACACGAATATGCAAGCTTCACATTTTTTATTTTTCTTCTTTCAACCTTTCCTCCCCTTCCTACTTTTCTCTTCCATTCCCCCACTTCCTCCTCGTCTCCCTATTACCCTCCATCCCTTTCCTCCCCCCCATAGCCTCTTCAATAACCCCCCACAATGGAGCCCCCCCCAAAGAGCAAATACGTTTTCTATTACACAGAATCTTCCCCTTCCCCTGCAAACTGTCCATGTTCGCAGTCGTATTCAAGAATGTTCGTCGGGTGTCCCATGGGAGTTCCTGTAATCGTATCCAAGATCGTTATGTGACCGATGGCGGGGATGGGGGGAGTCTCCTAAAGTCGTATTCAAGTTCGTCCCATGTCGGGTGCTCCACGGAGAAGGACCACAACCGTATTCAAGATCGTTTTGTGTCTTACTCATAACTGTATCCAAGTTCGTTTCTTCGTGTGCCTTATGTGTTGCAAGATGATTGAACTATTAAATATCTTAGATGCCCAGCGTGCACATATGCACACGCACGCATTTTAGCTACAGGATGTTAGATAACCTCTCCAGAAACTCCCGCGGGACCCTCTATTGTGTTGGACCTTACCCACGGTCAGTTTAGCTGACAGCGAAAGGACATCTGCGTTCTCTATTGCCAACTGCAAATTGTCATACGACCGATATCATTATTACTGTGTTCACCATTGCTTGCATATGTATGAATACGGAGTGTCCATACTCAGTTCGTGTATTGTACATTGTAAAAGTAAATTAAGTAGTTAGTAGAGAATAAATTGTACATAAAACTATGATTTGGCAACAACCATTATTTGAATATAGTATGTCAAATTGTACCATTGGCAACAGCCAGTGTTTTCCTCGTATACCGATTGGAGATGAAGATCAGTCTAGTCACGGAGAGATTAAAGCAGTGCTTCTCAACGTGGGGCGTAGGCCCCACAGGTGGGCAATTCGGTTGTTTAGGTGGGCAATATGGTT
This sequence comes from Oratosquilla oratoria, assembly GCF_046742065.1. Lineage (NCBI taxonomy): Eukaryota > Metazoa > Arthropoda > Malacostraca > Stomatopoda > Squillidae > Oratosquilla > Oratosquilla oratoria. Next base: position 9,730,478 of record NC_134791.1, on the reverse strand, counting down.
TTTAAGGGAAGCAATTAAGGGCAACTGAGGAGGTCAGGGAAAAAAAAAAAAAAAAAAAAAAAAAAAAAAAAAAAAAAAAAAATCCCATTGATGCCTTGTTCTTTTGAAGTGGTTTCAAACCAAAGTTTTATGCTTTTTCAGCTAAAGGGGAGTTTATGTTTCAAATTATAAGAATTGTACATCACCACATGGATTAAAGAGAACAAACCACAGCTTCGTTTGTCTCAACCCAATGTAGACAACAAACAAGTCTGCATGTGGTCACTCCTATTCCTGTATTCAACATCGCTCGTCGTGTATTCTGTGGACGGATTCAAGGACGTTTGCTCCTTGAAAAGCCAAGCCCCTTCGTCGGGTGCCCTATGGTCGTCCCTACATCCGTATTCAAGATCGTTCTTCGTATTCCCGAAGTGTCTTCGCTAACTCTCGTACTCAAGATCGTTTGTCGGGTGATCTTTGGCCGTATTCAAGGTCGTTTTGTGTTTCCGAGTGCCCTATGGTCACCACTACCACCCCCAACCACTCCCTCCCGTTTGCCGCCAGGCAATTTTATTCAACCAAGGGAGACCTTAATCAACTTTATAGCACAGCGTCTGGTTTTATTCCAAAGGAGACGTCCATCAGTCCATCAACTCCAGGAATTGACAGGAGGAATCAATCATTGACTTCCGGAAGTCAATCTTTCAATATTCATTGTCCGGGTATTGACAAGCCCGGGCGCCCGGATCCGGGGATAGAGCACTTCACCAGCGCTTCTTTCCCTGTGGACCATCTCATGGCGGCGTACGCGTTAATGGGAAGGAATTCCCTCCTATATCCGAACGCTTTGGGTCATAGGGTGTTCGGATTCTGGGATGCCTGGATAAGCATAATATATATATATATATATATATATATATATATATATATATATATATATATATATAATATATACACACACACACACAAAATGCACAATCTGTATTCGGATAATGGCGATTCAGTCGTTCAGATATGGGAGGGATTACTGAACATCACATTTTCGTTAACATTTAATATGTGTTAAGTTTTAGTACTTATAGCTATAAACAGCACGTTTCCTACAGTTATTTCTTAATAAAACATTACTACTGCAGCAATAAAATCAATATGAAAAACAATAACAGTAATATTAATAGAAATAATAATCATACAGAAGAAAATATTCATAATGATAATAATAACAAAATCGATGTAGAATATTGAACATATTTCAATACACAAAAATGGGCTCCTCTCGTCTTTCTTCACTATAAAGACATTTTTTACATATTTCATTCTACCCAGCGGCAAGATGCTGCCTCATTCAGCCGGGA
>NC_134791.1:9709144-9724144 GCF_046742065.1 Oratosquilla oratoria | reverse complement strand
AATTGTCAAACATTTCGTCGGAATACTCGAAATATTCAACTTCTCGTAGCGTCTCGTTGAATTTAAGCACTTTTCGTTGGAATTCTCGAACAGATGCATTGGCACGGAAGGTTTTAACGTCTCTGTACAGATCCGGGAAAGCTTTTGAGTGTTCGTTACGTAACTGGGCATGCAGGTTCTTGTCATTCTGCAGTTTTTTTTGTTTTTTTCCGGTTAACCGTAATCCATTTCCAAAAGTGGCGAAGACGCCTTTTCTTGTTAGCGTCGGGTTCCCTGGCGGGCATGGTGCCTAAGATACAAAAAAACGACCACTATCTTAAACAACGCACATGTAATAAAACCTTACGTGACGTGGCCCAAAAACGCCGGACCCCTTTCCGTTTTCGCTCAAGCTCACTATGGTTTTGTGAAAACTGACAATTTGAGAAAACTCCGCGCTTTATAGTAAGTAGATGAATATATTTTAGAGCTCTTACCTCTATTCAGTAGACGAAGGCAGTGACTTGATTAGTTATAAGAAGTGAAATGCAGAAGATTGTGACGTCATGTCGTTGCTTGGAAAACTACGCATCATAGATGCCAATTCAGGAGTTGGCTATACTTTTAAATACTGAATAAATTTTTTTTTATGTGTATATATATATATATATATATATATATGTATGTATCTTGGGTCAAATGAAATTTTAAATGATATGTTATTATAAGAAGTGAAATGCTGAAGATTGTGATGTCATGTTACTTGGAACACTACGTCATGTCTCTTCCTCTGATTAGCTGGGACCCGGAAAGGTTCTAGCGTGTTCTGTTCTGTTTTTGGTGTCTTTCTTTTGTATCTTTTTTGAGCACGTCACCCATTTCCAGAAGTGTCGATAACGTTTCATCCTAGAAGAAACTTCCTCAGACATTTTGGAAAAGTAATGAAAGAGTGTGTGTTAAAACGAAAAAGGCTTACTGGCTCTGGCTTGAGAAGCGTTACAAAATCACCACGTCAACACAGGGGCGCGAGGCGTTTTGCAAAGTGTTAAAACGAAAAAGGCTTACTGGTTCTGGCTTGAGAAGCGTTACAAAATCACCACGTCAACACAGGGGCGCGAGGCGTTTTGCAAAACCACCCAAAAGTCAGAGAACCCATCCAATTAATTTTTTAGTAGTACTAAGATATCGACTGAACCAAAAGAAAAAGAAAATTAATTTTCTTATACATTTTTGTATCGGGTAAATCTAAAAAAATAAAAAATAAATGAAATAAAAAATAAATAAAATAAAAAATAAATAATAACAATAATAATAATAATAGAACAAATAAAAAAATAAACAAATAAACAATAAAAATAAAAAATAAATATAATAATAAAAATCTGAGTTCAGCACTGAACACCACTAGTGTTGCGTCTAAACGCCTCAGCAGGAAGTCTATTTCCACTCGTTAACTACAGAACTTCCAGGGCTTGCCCGAGAAGGGGGGGGGGGAGGGGGAGACAGAGGGAGGGGGGAGGGCAGTGGAGCAGAAGTGATTGAATTGGTTTGTGTGAGCAGATAGAGGGGGGGGGAGAGGGGAGGAAGAAGGGGAAGGGGAGGGGAAGGGAAGGGGAGGGGAAAAGGAAGAAGGGGTCGGGGGGAGGATGTGGAGGGGTGAAGGGGAGGGGGGAAGAAAGAAGGAGAAGGATGTGGAGGGGGAGGGGAGGAAGGAGGTGGATGAGGATAGGTGGGAAATTGGAGGGGGACAGGAACAAGGGGAGGGGGGGAAAGGATGTGGAGGGACAAGGGGGAGTGAGAAAGCGAGGGGAGGGGGCAAGGGAAGGGGAGGGGGAAGGAAGAAGGGGAAGGATGTGGAGGGACAAGGGGGGAAGTGGGAAGGGGAGGTGGGGGGAAAGGGAAGGGAGGGGAATGGAGAAGGAGATAAGAAGAGGCGGATGTGGAGGGAGAAGGGGGTGGTACGGGGGAGGAGGGAGGAAAAGGTAGGAGGAGAAGAGAAGATGAGGGGAAAAGAGGGGAAGGTGTAGAGCAATGGGGAGAGGGGAATCCGTAGAGGAAGGGGACGGAGGGAAAGGAGGGAAGTAAAGGGGAGAAGGGAAAGAGAGGGGAAAATGGGAGGATGACAAAAGGGAGGGTATACAGAAAGAGGGGAGAGTAGTGAGGGAAGAAAGTGGGGAAAGAGAAAGGGAAAAGAGGGGAAAGGGAGACAATGGAAAGGGGAAGCAGAGAAAGGGAAGACAGGGAAGAGGAAAGGGGGAGATGGGGGAGAGGGGAAGATGGAGAGAGGAGAGGGGGAGAAAGGGAGATGGGGGAGAGGGAAGAAAGAGGAGGGGAGAGGAGGAGAGGGGAAGATGAGGAGAGGGAAGAAAGCGGAGGGGAAAGGGGGAAATGGGGGAGATGGGGGAGAGGAATGGGAGGTGAGAATGGGTGACGAGAAGAGGGGTGGGAGGGGAAGAAGGAATGGGGGGAGGAGGAAGGTGGGAGAAGAAACTTGGGGGAGAGGGGGGGTAAGCGTGCAAGAGATCGCCCAAGAATATCCCCCCCATTGTTGCAAAGACAGTATCATGCAACTGCATTGCAGAGGCTCGGTTGCAAGGGAGGACACGCCATGCAACACACACACACACACACACACAAACACGACTCAATAGCGTAGAGGTAGCGTTCGCGGCCGCCACTATGACAGTCCGGATTCGAATCCCGCCCAGGGCTGAAATAATTTCAGTATTACTGCGCTGTAAGTCGTTACTTCAACTCCCGTGGGCGGGGAGTTGGGTAGGTGTTCGTGCGTGTAAGGTCACAGCATTACCCATAGATCGGTCATTTATGAGCTCTGAGCACTCTTCCGGGAGGGTAATAGCAGTCGATCACGAGTCCAACACATGATCCAAGACCATGGTAAATCACGCACGCGCGCGCACACACACACACACACCGTTCCTGTGAAAGGTGCTCTTGGTAACCAGTTACCATGGTAACTGTGAACGCCTTTATGCGGTTCTACTAATACCCAAGGGCAAGACTTTGTTGGGGGCACAACCTTGTGGACTGGCATTCGGTTCCTGGAGGGTGAGTGAGATCCGGGGGTACAACTAGTGGGTGTTACCGGATTTTTTATGTTTCCGAGAGAGAGAGAGAGAGAGAGAGAGAGAGAGAGAGAGAGAGAGAGAGAGAGAGAGAGAGAGAGAGAGAGAGAGAGAGAGAGAGAGAGAGAGAGAGAGAGAATACAATTCAATGTACGATTCCCCTCCAAACAGTGTCACATTCAAAATAATAAAACGTTTGTAACAGCTGATTAACGTTTCTTCATGTTTGCGAACGTTGGCCGTCAGGGTCCATTTTCCTCTCCCTATTAAAAACTGCTCCCCCCCCTTTTTTTTTCAAACGTCCATGTGAATTACAAAAATTTTTGCGGTGTTTAAATTTCGCGGTTTGATTTTTCGATTTCAGGGAATAGCGTGACGTCATGAGTCCTCGGGGGGTGGGGGAGGGGAGGTGTAGATTGGGGGGGAATTGGCGTGCGTGCGTGTGGGGGGGAAAGCGGGGGGAAGGGGGGAGGGGCGTTTAGGTTATTCCATTTTTGCGGAACAGCCCAACGCGACAAAAGCCCTAATTTGCATATACCAATGAACTATAAATTAGGCTTTTAAGTGATCACGCACGCACGCACGCACACACGAAACTGTTCATGCACATATGTGTCTGTGTGAACATTGGATTAAACACATGAATACAAACTTTGTGTGTGTACGTATGTGTGTGTAATAATAATAAATAAAAAAAATAATATACGGTTTATTGGGTATAGCAGCCTTACTGCTAAAATTATACAGCCTACAGAAACATAAAACCATAAAATATAAGTGTAAAGATGTTGTTACAAGCATAAAAACAGTAAGCTAAGGAACAGCCGTGTCTGTGTGTAAATTTACACGTAGATACATATACACCTAAGCATATGCACAAACACACGCACGCACACACACAGTGAACCTATAAATGAATGACGTCACAATGGCGTACTTAATATATTTTGTGCTGGTTACCGACAGACGATTTCATTCAGTTGAGGGGGGAGACAAACCCAGCTTCATTTTTTTTTTTTTTTAGGGGGATGTGGGGGGGAAAGGGGATGGGAGGGGGAGAGGTCATTTGCATTCTGTCAACTCCCATGTCATCCATTTTGAACTAATTTGTTTGCGGTGTAATTTATCACAATGTTGCTCTCTCTCTCTCTCTCTTTCTCTCTCTCCCTCTTTCTCTCTCTCATTTATTATTACTTTTTAACTCGTACTTTCGAGCTGGTCTCGCACTTAGTTGTGGGTTCGAATCCCGCACTCCTTTCCGATCCCCGTTAATGACTTTTACCTGCCCCCAACAGTCTGTCAAGCTCATAATTAGGGTAAAGGTGACGGCTTCGGTCGCAGATAATCAGTGCCTCCTGGTGTAGGCTCCTCACCTTATCATCGTCATCATCATTATTGCTATTATTTTTATTATTACTTTATTATTATTACATTATTATCATTATTATATTATAATTATAATTATCATAATATTACATTATCATCATTATTATTATAATTATTATTATTATTACATTATTATCATTATTCTTATATATTACTATATTATTATTACTATCATGTTGATACATTTCATAACTTGAGGTCAATCGATTCTCTTCAGCTAAGGTCATTACCCCGCGTCGCCAAAGGGTCGTGGCGACGATCTCCGAGACGCGAGCGGGTAGCTCTACCCACCGGCCCACCGCAACCCCCGGCAGTCGTCCCCGGCGCCGACGTGTGACGGTCAAGTTAGAACTCCGACAGAGTGTGACGGAGAAAGAAGACTCAAGTGTCACGTGACAAAACGGGTTTTTAAATGTTTAACCCCGTCAATTCGGTGACGGTGACAACTCGTCTCACCCCCCCCCCCCGTGCACTCCCTCAAGTGAATAATATAGATTTTAGTTATAAGAAATATACAATGAATGAACATACACATATAAATAAAAAATATATATAACATAAATACACATACACATATATATAAGAATAGACGGCAGTGAGATTTCACGAGCCCGGTTCGAATCCGGGGACGACAGTCGGAATTATTTGACATATTTATAAATCAAAATAATATAAAATATAACAATGTATATAGAAATAACAATTTGAATGAAAAATATCTATAAAATAAGAAAAATTGAAGAAAAAAACAACAAAAAAAATGTAGTGAATACACGTTTCCTTTTCTTAACGATAAGCTGTGATTTTAGTAAGCGTTGGGAAGGTCACCTCAATACTGATATTTTATTATTAGTTCCTTTTAATATTCATTATTTCAGAAGAGGATTTCAGTCAGCGGATAGGAAGGCTCCATTACATTAATATTTTTTTCTTTTAATAATAATACGCATATCAGTATTAGGTTATTCTAATTTTACTCTTAGTTCATCTTTCGACTGATATATTACATATCATATATATATATATATATATATATATATATATATATATATATATATATATATACTGTATATATATATACTTGTTAACAGCATTAACATCAATTATCATTACCATCATTATTGTCTTTAACTTTTATTTATTTATCTTTATATTGTAATTTTATTCTATATATCTATCCGATAATTATTTTTATGAGTCGCATATATTTACTTTATTTCATTTATTTATCTAACTATATTATATATATATATATATATATATATATATATATATATATATATATATATATATATATATATATATATATATATATGAATAATACAAATTTCAGCTTTTGAAAGTCTATAACCGTCTTCAATTTCAACATTGGCAGACAATTTCCTGTTACAGTCCCCCTCCCCGCACCCCGGCGTACAGAACGGTACGGAAATACCGGCTCGAGTTCGCAGGAGGCCATTTTCTTAGAACCTGAAGACCGCCTACGGAAAAAAAGAAAAGAAAAAAAAAAAATGCTGAATGGCATCAGAACTATTCCTGGCTGACTCTATAGATTCTGGTTGGCGCCAGACGATTTTATTCACCAGAATGCAACCACGGGGCACCCGTGTGTGTGTGTGTTTATTTACCTAGTTTTATCTTACGGGATGGGGAGCTATGCTCGTGAGGTCCCGGCTTTATATCTCGCAGCGTCTAGTTTGCTCTTAAATTCGTGTATATTTTTTTTTACTGTGTATGTATATATATATATATATATATATATATATATATATATATATATATACACATAAACAGTAAATTTCCTCTTTTAAGAGTATTTTGACTCCGTGGACTTTAGCTTTTAACATTCCTTCTCCCACTCGTTTGCGAAAAAAAAAAACTAGGAAAAAAGTGGGGACTTTTAAATACACAACACACCAAGTTTACAACTTTCTTGGTGTTTAAACATATGTACAAATATACATAAAAAGCAAACAATTTACAATAAATCGCATAAAATAAATAAAAAGTAAATAAAAAGTAAACTAAAATTTTTAAATAACAGAAAATAAGAAATAAAATAAAATAAAATAATTACGTTATGTCGCATAAAACAAATTAAAAATAATAAATAAAATACAAAAGTAAACTGAAAAAAAAATTAAATGAAAAATTTACGTCACGTCGTAGTTTCTTCAAGAAGAACTAAGCTCACTAAAGTTTACACTAAGTTACAAACTCAAAACTATAGTTTCTACTAGAACACAGACCCCGTACGATGTACTGACCGTATAACTTTTCTATATTCAATATATTAGTAAATCTAGAGACACCTCTTCGGACCAGATCCGCGTAGCATTCTTTTAAGACTGCAGTCTGATATCAAAAGAGAGAGAGAGAGAGAGAGAGAGAGAGAGAGAGAGAGAAGAAAGAGGGAAAAAAAGGAGGAGAGAGACATCTCTTCGGACCAGATCCGCGTAGCATTCTTTAGACTAAGAGTCTGATATCAAAAGAGAGATAGAGAGAGAAAGAACGAGGGAAAAAAAGAAAGAGGAGAGAGAGAGAGAGAGAGAGGGAGGGAGAGAGTAGAGAGAGGAGGGAGAGAGGAGAGAGAGGAGAGAGAGACCGAGACAGAGGGAGAGATAAAGACCCCAAGGATAGAAGCGCTAGTTATTACTGTCAATATACAAGAAACAGTACACAGACTACACTTCATACACACACACTACAACTTTCCCTTTGAGAGTGACCATCCCGCCAGGGGTCCCCTACATCAGAGGCCTCTGAAAGGGGGAAGAGGGGGTCGTACGTATTTGTGTTTACATTCCATAGGGGGTCCAAACAACGCTTGGCCAAAGCCCCTCAGCCCCCTGAGAAAAGCCCCCCCAGTCCCCCCAAAGGCCCCGAGCCCCCTGACAAAAGCCCCCACCAGCCCCCCCAAGCCCCCAGAGGAACTAGCCTATCCCCTTTAACATAGTAGCCTACTCTCAGAGTAAGAGTGTCGTCAGGCGATTTTATTCAACAAAGTGACACTCCCCCTGCGCGTTGAGAGAGTGTGGTTATAGGCTTGACGCCAGGTGATCTTATTAACTCAGGAAGTATCCCCTTAAATGCTCATCATCGCCGCTTTTTAATGACCTGCCGCCATTATTATTATTATTACTTTTTTTTTTAAAGAGTCGAGATGTGTTTTACAGTGGAGAATTTGAGGTCTTCAGATTCCATTTTGCAACAATCCCCTCAAATAAATAAATAAATAAAAATAAATAAAATAAAAATGAATTAATAAAAATAAATAAATAAAATAAAAACATATAAAATAAAATCACAAACAAACCAATAAAAAAAATCCAGGACATTTTAGGACAAATGGTGGAGCTTCTAAATATACATTTTGGAGTGGAATTAAACCCCGTCCATCAAATCTAGATTTGTCTGGTCGGATTTAACAAACCTGCGAATGAAGGGAACGGCAGAGCGGACCCGGACGACAAGGCGCAGCCAGTATACTCGCTTTCGACCTTTGCGGTAGCCAACTTACCTAAAAAAGAAAATGGAGAAATAAATAAATAAATAAATAAACAAATAAATAAATACATAAAATAGTGCAGAAAATCAACAGAACTTAATAATTTGTAATACAAAAAAAAAAAAAAAAAAATTATATATATATATATATAATTATATATATATATAGTTATATACATATATAAAAATAGAACAGAATTCTAATATAAATTATATATATATATATATATATATATATATATACAGAAAATAATTACAAGATTGAAAGCATAAAATAGAACACAATAGTAAACAAATGAAAAAATACAATATAAGTAACTGAATAAGCCAACATAATAATAACGATGAAAATAATGATAATATTCATAACAAAACTGATTATGATAGTAATAGTAATACTAACAATAACAATAACAACCCATTACTCGTGAAATAATAAAAATACAAATAAATTAATTACTTGAATGCATAAAATAAAGAGTAAATAATGATTAAATACAAAATGCACAAACAGCGCACAATAGCAACAAAAGTAATCAAGTAAATTAAATACGCATAAAACAAATGAATGAATTCACACGAAAGAACAATAAAAATAAATACACACAACATTATTGCATAAACCAGCAAGGAAAAAAAAAAAGAAATAAAATAAAAAAGTAACAACAAATAAGATTAATTACAATATAATTTTATAATTTTGAATTGCATTACAATATCATTTTATAATTTCTTGCACACAGTACCAAAAGAACTGAATCCTTTTCAAAGCCAACTATGTCTTACCATGGCTGCCGCCAGGCGATTTTATTCAACTGAGGGAAACACTTGACAAAGGCGACTGGGTTCTTCACACATTTCAGCTCTCTGACTAAAGGGCCATTTACACGGTCAAACAGTTTGACAAACCCGGTTTGTTAGACAAGTGTTTGAAGTGATGTTTGAGCGTGTGTTTGAAAATTTGGTCGTCAAACACGTTTGTCGAACGTGTTTGACAACCAAATACCCTATTCACACGGTCAAACATCACTTCAAACATTTGTTTGACAAACCGGGTTTGTCAAATCGTTTGGCCGTCTAAATGGCCCTTAAAGCACCGAGAATTGAAAAAAGTATAGCGTCTGACTAAACCCCTATCAGCGACGGTTGAAAAAAAAAAAAAAAAATACAGCGTCCGATTCATGTACACCTATCATCGACGGATGGAAAAGAAAGAGAGAGAGAGAGAGAGAGAGAGAGAGAGAGAGAGAACAACGTCCGCCTAAAGTACGCCTATCATCGATGATAAAAGAGAAAGAGAGAGAGAGAGAGAGAGAGAGAGAGAGAGAGAGTACATCGTCCGACTAAAGTACGCCCATCATCGACAGTTTGAAAAAAAAAAAAAAAAGGACTTGCCAACCTCTCCGATCCCTAAACCCTCTGGTCGACGACACCTCTGATCCCCACGGATTGTTGGGAAGGAAATTAAATACATTAATCAATAAAAACAAACATAACGACATACACACATACATATATACATACAGTGTTTTATTGCATACATACATACATACACACACACACACACACATATATATATATATATATATATATATGTATATAATCCTTCATGGAAATTCACGCTCAGATTTGTTTTCCAAAACTCATGTCAGCTTTAGTGTACGCTGCTGCTGCTGCTGTGGCGCATTGGTTTCGATCACGATTCGCACTGTGTGGATCCGGGACCACACGTGTCCACCGGGTGCTAGTGACCGCCACTTGCCCCAACTGGCAGCCCGAATATATGTAACTGCTACGGTCGATTTCATTCAGCGGTGTACGAGTATCTGGGCAAATATCACATTTAATGTAATAAAATAAAATTAAATTAAATTTAATTAAAACAGTGCAAATTCCACCAAAGAGATAAAAAGGACAATCTAACTCTAAAATGTTTTTCAGAGAGAAAGGAGGGAGGGAGGGGGAGGGAGAGGGGGAGGGAGAGGGGGAGGGGAGGGAGGGAGGTAGGGAGAAGGGAGAGGGGGAGGGGGAGGGAGGGAGAAAATCCAATCCCATTTTAACAAATCCAGTAAGAACGAGAGAAAAAGAAAAGGTCATATCCATTCTACAAAGGACGACTGTAGCACTAGGAACTCCCATTTTTATATAGGCCTGCACCAAAAGGACAGAGAGAGAGAGAGAGAGAGAGAGAGAAAGGTAATACTAATAAGAAGAGGAAGAAGCAGAAATGAAGAAGAAAAGAAGAAGGAGGCCAAGAAGAAGAAAAGGAGGAGCAGGAGAGAAAGAAGAAGAAAAGGAGAAGAAGAAGAAGCAAAGAAGAAGAAAAGGAGGAGAAGAAGAAGAAGCAACGAAGGAGAAAAAAAAAATGAAAAAGGTCCCAGAGTAAGAGAGACAACATACAAAGGACAAGTCCATTCGAAGGCGACCATCCACTGAAAAACAAAGGGGAGCTCCTTGGTTTGAAAAAGGCACGTGCCAAGGCAGTGAATCAGCACTAATGTTTCCTTGTAGCAATCTGGAGGATAAATATGTCCGAACAAACATTACTTGAGCTCCCTGTCTCCCGAGCGCCGGACCGCCGCCATTTTGTCCGCCATTTTGTTTTTTGGGTGTCGTGTTTGGCTCAACGCTGATATGTGAAATTTATGTATTTCGTTCTGTCTGTCAGTGGGCGATGTTGGCGTAGATTTCGTAGTTATTTTATTTCATTGCAGACGATTTTATTCATGTGAGAGGAGGAGGGAACTACGTACCATGATGAAAGGAAGGACCTGAGCATGGATTGGATGGAAAAAAAGTGGGGACTGGGGTTTTAAGTGGCTTCAAGAATAAAATGTGAAGTCAAAGACTGGCGTGTATAAAAAAAAAGGGGGGGGATGAGGTAGAGGCAGAGTATTAGGCATGCTGGCCGCCAACCAAAAAACGACACAGAAAGAGAGAAAGAGAAAGAGAGCGAGAGAGAGAGAATGAGAGAGAGGGGGGGGACCACATCTGTACTGATTTTCCAATAGCCAAGGCTGTTTGCGCACGAACGGCGTGAATGGCGAAGAATATAAGGAAGGCGTTGGTGTACTTTTCAAAAGAGGATCAAATACCACGATGAAAGGATCAAAGAGTCTGAATGTGGGGTTCAATTCCCTTCAAAGGAGTCTGTGGAGTATTTGGGGTTTGTGTGTATATAACAGATTCCAATAGTCATCAAATGAGACGTTTAAGGGCTTAGCTTGCATATTGGTATAGCCTATGGTATAACGTATATGCGTACACACACACACGACTCGATGGCGCAGTTGGTAGAGTTCCCGGCTGACACTACGGCGGCCAGGGTTCGAACCCCGCCCAGGGCAGGGTTGAAATCATTTCAGTATCGCTGCGAGTCGTTACTCCAACTCGTGGGCGGGGAGTTGGGTGTGCGTGCATTACCCATAGATCGATCATATATATGAGCTCTGAGCTCTCTTCCGGGAGGGTAGTAGCTGTCGATCACAAGTCCAACATGTGATCCAAGATCATGGTGAATCACATACGGCAAAATTACATTATGTTTTCGTTTATATGCGTAAACATTAGCTCAGACTTGATCGAAATAAGCAGAAAGGCGGGACCCCATGTGCTTAGTTCTTGTATTGTATATAATGATTAGTTTTATAAACGCACATTAATATATTACATATTTATTCTTTCTTCTGCTTGCAAACACTCTTCTTCTTCTTCTTCTTCTTCTTCCCATTTCCTGATTCCTTTCCTCCGGCTTTACTTCCTCCACTCTCCTCTCTTCCTCTCTCCTCCCTTCCTCTCCTCCTTTCGCTGATGTAGTGACTTTCAAACTACGGTGAGCTACACAACCGACCTCAAACCCAAGGCTCATCCCAAAGTTTTTCAACTGATGTGGACGTATTGCTGTAGACTGGGTTTTCGGTGTTTTGTTCGTTTTTTTTTTTTTTTTTTTTTTTGGGGGGGGACGACGACCCCGGGAACGCGGATACTCTGTTACACTATTTCATGTTTTCTACAACGAATTAGTGGGATTTACAACTACACAAGTTAGAGAATTTACGACGAATGTTTGTGTGTGTGTGTGTGTGTGTGTGTGTGTGTGTGTGTGTGTGTGTGTGTGTGTGTGTGTGTGCGTGCAAGAGTTCTCTTCTCATGGAACTATATAGTCTCAGAATGTATGAGTGTGTACAAGTGTGTATGTGTGTGTGTGTGTGTGTGTGTGTGTGTGTGTGTGTGTGTGTGTTTGTATGTATGTGTACGTACAAGAGTCCCCTTCTCATGGAACCATATAGTCTCAGAATGTGTGTGTGTACAAGTGTGTGCGTGTGTATGCATGTGTGCGTGCGTTTGCACGTGCAAGAGTCTCTTGTATGTCATAGAACTATATATATCTATATATATATATATATATATATATATATATATTCTCAGTGAGTGTGTGTATAAGTGTGTGTGTGTGTGTGTGTGTGTGTGTGTGTGTGTGTGTGTGTGTGTGTGTGTACACATGGACGCTAGTACACACCCACAGTTACCATCTGTGTTCCAACTTAACACCATTTACGTAATTAGAAGAAAAAAATCTTGACAAACGAGCCATATAAGCAAGAGCGCACGTGACTGAACGTATGATACGTACGGAACGTAAAGACCGTCACATACACGTTCAGAAAAAAAAAACAGGAAAAAAAAAAAAACATAAGCTGCAGTCCACGCGTGCTTGCTCTAGCAAGGCTTGATTTCAAACTATTCTAGTAATTATGTCTTCTGTGCTTAAGTGCGAGTTTCGCATATCATTGCATTTACTAAAAAGGCTTTGATAAAACTGCGTACCGGTAGGCACTTTATCTCTCGAGCTGCCTGCCGTCAGGTGATTTTATTCAGCTTTAAGTCATCACTTCGGTTGGAGCGAGGTTATCGGATAAGGACAGCGTTATCTACCGTAAAAAAGAAATATATATATATATATATATATACACATATATATATGACACACAGGAAACCCACAGTCGGAGAAAATAAACTTCGAATAAAGAAGAATCCTACATTTCGGCTATCAACTGTAGCCCTCTTCAGGAGGGCTACAGTTGATAGCCAAAATATAGTATTCTTCTTTATTCGAAGTTTATTTTCTCCGACTGTGGGTTTCCTGTGTGTAATTTACAAATGTGCTACTACATTCCTGTTTAGAAATATATATATATATATATATATATATATATATATATATATATATATATATATATATATATATACATACGCACACACACATGAAACGAAACTCATAAAGGATAGTTATAGAAGATATCTAAATAAATAAATGAATAAAAATATCCCGCAGAGTGGTGGACGTCTGGAAAAAGTGGACGAAACAATAGTATTTGCAAAAACCATACAAGAATTTAAGAACACACTGGGTGCTGAAAGATACAAAGACGGGTCACTACGAGCATAGCTACCTTCTCGTAAAATACAACTAGATAAATACATATATATACATACATATTAAATAAGAAATGAAAATCAAAATATATAAAAAAAACAATAACAGGGCATAAACAAAGAAACAAATACATAAGCGAAAATTGAAAAGAATAAATAAACTCGACAAGGATCTTCCCTGACGGAGGGCATTTTTACATGTCATTGTAGCTGCCGCCAGGCGATTTTATTCACGCATTTGGATAATGTGCAACCATAAAAAAAGTTTAAAAACTAACTCGAACTAACCATGTACAGTCCAACGCATCTTTAGTATTCATTGACAAAAAAAAAAAAAAAAAAAAAAAAAAAAAAAAAAAAAAAAAAAAAAAAAAAAAAAAAAAAAAAAAAAAAAAAAAAAAAAAAATAGAACAATTAAATAAATAACAATAATAATAATAATAATAATAAAGATATTCAAAGGAGGGAAATACAAAGTGAGCGCACAGCCGCCCTCAACCTTCTTCAGTTCTAACAAGCTCCCATGCAGTCTTGACCCATCCCCTCACCGTGTACGGGGAGATATGATTAGTGCGAGATACTACTATAGGGCTAACGAGATGTGAAGTACAGCTGGGGCCTAATGTATGTTCAGCACTTTGTCAGCCAAGTTCTGTCTGCTTTCTCGTTGCTATTACGCTGTAGATAATAATGCATGGGGAATGTAATATATATATTTTTTCACGCAAAATATAATCTACTAATAAAACACATTACACGTACACCTATCACAGGAACGGTTGCCATGTTCTAATTGTAGAAAAAAACACGCGAAATATTTAATAACAATAACAATAAAACCCTAATAACAAAATAATAATAACAACGATACAATAAAATACTAATAACAAAGCAACAATAACAATGATACAATAAAATACTAATATCAAAATAGTAATAACAATGATACAATAAAAATCATAATAACAACAATAATGATCATAACATTTGTAACAACAACACATTAAAAAAATCGCACCTTCATTTGGCAGTTCTTTACTCTAGCGCGAGCTACCTAAGCTAAAGTAGTTTGCCAAGAGAGCGGAGGGATACATTATAAACTCCTTTTCACAAGAACAGCAATATCTTAAAGAGGCTAGACAGAGACAAGGAGGGCGGGGAAGGAAGGCGAGGTAAGGAGGAATGGAGGGAAGGAGGGAAGGAGGTAGAAAGAGGGAGTGTTAATATAAAAGGATGAGAATGTTGTGTGTATACGTGTGTATACGTGTGTGTGTGTGTGTGTGTGTGTGTGTGTGTGTGTGTGTGTGTGTGTGTGTGTGTGACACGTTTGCATGTGCGTGTGAACAATGCAAAATCAAGCGAAACGATCCTTTGTAGAAAAAGTTACTTAATTTTATATCGTGGATTTTCATCGTCTCTCTCTCTGTGCGTGCGTGCGTGCGTGCGTGCGTGTGTGTGTGTGTGTGTGTGTGTTCACCTTGGTCTTTGGATCACGTGCTGGACTCGTGATCGACAGCTATTTCCCTCCTGAAAGAGAGCTCAAAGCTCGTATGACCGATCTAGGGGTAATGCTGTGACCTTACACGCACACACACATCTCCCCGCC
>NC_134791.1:9689144-9704144 GCF_046742065.1 Oratosquilla oratoria | reverse complement strand
CACACACACACACACACACACACACACACACACACACACACACAAACACATTCATACACTCACGCACACACACCACACATACATACACATACGCACAAAATTGCACCCACACAAAACCTCAACACTCAACCACGGACACAAACGCATTACCTCTCTCCCTCTTTCTCTCTCTCACAAACACACAAACAAATACACAAACAAACACGAACAATTAAAACACAGGATCAAGTCAAGCAGGTTGTTTACATGCGCCATTTGCATAAGACACCAACCCCTTTTCTTTCTTCCTTTTTTTTTTCTTCTTCTTCTTTTTCAACATTTCGTTGTTGCGAAACTTGGGAGCAGAAGTCCAAAGGAACAACATCTGGCTTCAATCAGAGCCATTTCGTGTCTCTGGCTTTATCTGACTTAGCTTCCATTGGATACTATGGAACGCACATCAGTGTGAGCTAAACAAGCCTATATTGGGGCTCGAATATATATATATATATATATATATATATATATATATATATATATATATATATATATATATATATATATATATATATATAAGATAAGAGGGAGGGAAGAGGGTGGAGGGGAGGGGAGTGTGATTAGGGATGGAATGGGTGAGAGTGGTTTTTATGCCTTTATTTTTTGGCTACCTCCCTTATAAGGAGAAAAAAAACAACTATGGTATATGTATGTATATGTATATATATATATATGTGTGTGTGTGTGTGTGTGTGTGTGTGTGTGTGTGTGTGTGTGTGTGTGTGTGTTAATCAAGAGTATATCGCCACGGCAATAAAAAAATATGGCGGGTTTTGGCGAAGAATCCTCCAAATAATGAAGCCACGCTGAAACAACCCTCTTCCTCCCCTTTATAAAATTAGATTTTATGGTACATAAAACAAGAAGAAAATATATAATTTGGGGCTCTAACCTAACCAGATACACTAACCTTACCACCTAACTTAACCTAACACTATGATATATGTCTCAAGAGGAAGATCCAAATTTATAGCCAAAATAATTGGATGGCGTATTTCTGAAGTTCCAGATTCCGCCAAAAACTACCTTTGGCGTATTCTTCAGTGAATTACAAAAGCATTCAAAGTTGAAGATTTTCTTTTTCGTTTTATTTAGTCTTGAAATTTTTCTATTTCATGGGTTTTGTTGTTTAAAAATATATATAAAGTCAGGAAATAATAGTGAAATAAATAACAAATATAAAGGAAATATGAAAAAGCATAGTAATACACAGTTTCAATAAACAACATGAAACTTAAAAATTACAAAACAAAATAACCAAATAACCTCAACATCAACATATAACACCAAATCGAACATCACAAGCCCTCAACAACAAAAGAAAAATAACCAATAACAAGCAACCGCGTAAAACAAACAAAACGTGAACAAATAAACAAATTCCAACGCGAGAACATAAACATTAGAATGTAAACAAATAAAACAGAGATTACAACAGCGTTTGGCTGGAACCAAGGCTCCTGCTTCTCCTGCTACGTGTGTGGCACCCCTCGTTACGGCACGAGTGCCACTGAGAGTGCCAAGAGAGAGAGAGAGAGAGAGAGAGAGAGAGAGAGAGAGAGAGAGAGAGAGAGAGAGAGAGAGAGAGAGAGAGAGAGAGAGAGAGAGAGAGAGAGAGAGAGAGAGAGAGAGAGAGAGAGAGAGAGGTGAGAGAGAGGGGGGGAGTGAAAAATGGGGGAGAGAGAAGGAGAGATGGAGAGAGAGGAAGAGGGAGAGAGGTAGAGAGAGAATGAAAGAGATAAAGAGAGGTCAACATGTATGAAGCACCGATGTTCCGACAATCTCATTACTGTACACTGCATAATGCCGCGTAATGAAGCGAGAGAGAGAGAGAGAGAGAGAGAGAGAGAGAGAGAGAGAGAGAGAGAGAGAGAGAGAGAGAGAGAGAGGGAGCGAGAGAGAGAGAGATTTATATTGCGTTGTCTATAATTAGTGCTTTTATCCTTGGATTCGTAAGACCATTTTCAATTTTTTTTGTATTCTCAGTTTATCTTAATTTATCCTTCTGTTGTGGGTTGATATCTGTGGAATTAATAAATAATCCAAGTGTACACAGCGACTAACTGCAAGCACACTTTTCCATTTCCGAAATATTGAAAAAATAATAATAATGATAAAATAATAATGATAAAAAATAGTAATAATAAAATAATAATAACAATAATAATGATAATTTTTCATTGTAAAAAAAAAAAAAAAAAAAAAAAAGCCAATGACAGCCTTTACATATTTCATTCTGGCTAATGACCAAAACATCCCCAGGGGATAAGCCGGCCACCCAGCAGGGGACAATCACGGCTGAACACACAAAAGCCACACTTTTCTTAATATCTCGTTATGGTGAAGGTGGAGGGGGTGGTGAGGGGGTGTTCTGAAGCTCCTCTAGCACTAGGGGCAAAGGTGCAGAATAACCAAATATCCTCCCCTTCCCCCAGGCCTTCCCCCAGGCCTAACCTGACATGAAAGATGTTTTCATGCTTGACCTCATCTCTGACGTCATCATGTGTGACATGTGATTATTTACTGTATAACAACTGAGGTCATAAGGGGAGAGTTTGTGTGTACATGCGCGCGCATGTGTGATTCGTTACGGTTCTAGACCACGTGCCGGACTCGTGATCGACAACTATTACCTTCCCGGATATATTTTACTTAACCACTTCATATTTTCAACCTTTTCGCTGAAAACCGATCAGCCCTACCAAGCTCTTATATAGCCCTTCCTTTGTCCTTACGCACCTTCCCATAGCCCTATTCCTTTCTCAAGCCCTTCCGTGTTCATCTTCACAATACTTACGTGTCTCGCCCATAGCTCTATTCCTTTCTCAAGCCCTTACGTGTCTCGTCCATAGCCTTACTTGTCTCGTCCATAGCCCATACCACCTTATGTAGCCCTTCCGATTTCCTGTCGAGGCTCCACGCGACTTCACCTCCAGCCTCGACTTCTTTGTGGGAGTGTTAGTGGTCCTCACCTCGTCACTCCCGTCCTCACCTCTTCTCTACCCACGTACGACATTTGACCTCCGAGGCACCCCAAGGAAATCACTCGTAGGGCCAGCGGGATGACTAATCAGTGCTAGGGTCTGCCACGTGGCCACCACAAAACCTCTTTGAAGAAAAATACGTGCAGTACCAGCATCGGCCGGCCATGACTAAACCTGCACCTCGGCCAGCTACGTGACAGGAACGCTGGACCCTTACAAAGCCCTTCCTGAATCCTTTAGTGTTCGATCAACAGCCCTTACAACTTAAAGCCCTTCTATAGCCCTTCACATTATCTCTACACCCCCTTTTGCATTCTCCCAATATCCCTTAGGATTGTGTGTGGGGAGGGCACTTTAGTGACCTCCCCCTACGGATCCGAGTCACGCAATATTCTACGATTGGAGACTACTCTCCACTTGGATAAGAATAATTACCACTTTTATGATTCTATTCCCCCTCATTCACCACTTCCATAAGCGGAAGTCTAACATAAGAAGACCAACTGGTAGACCCAGAAAGAGATGGATTGACGGTGTGTGGGAAGCGCTAGAAAGAAGGTGTGAAGATCTGCAAATGGTGGAAGACGAGGAAAGATATCAAAATAGAACTGGAGAAAAATCATTGGGTCGAAGCCCGCTAGCTGACAGGGGATCTATCAGGCGTCGGGTGAGAAAGGTGAGAAAATCCCTCCAAAGGATAGAAGCGCTGGGCATCCCCCCTCCAGACCCCAAAGGTGGTCCCTCCACATCCATTACATGCACTCCCAATCCTCCACACTTCCATGTGACTCTCGCTCTCATTCCATACTCTATACTCCCTCCGCTGTCCTTCTATGGTCCTCAAGAATCCCTTCCAGAAGAGTCTTCCAACTGTGGCTACAAACTTTCTTGCAAGATTTTCCCTTTTATGGTGTCTACTCCCCCCCCCCTCCGCTCCAACCTCTTAACCTCACGTACAGTCCTGGAAACAAGTTCCTCAGACCACACCGACGCAGTAAATTGTCGTACGTTTCTTCGTCTGGAATGCACAAAGTTTCTTATTTGTCTCTGTACTTTACGCTTTATTTGTTTTATGTAACTATACGTCAAATGAATTTTAAATATGCGACTTGATTCGGCCATCCTCTTTGTATGGGAACAAAGAAAGATCCTTTGGGCAAATAAATAAAATACTAATAATACATCAATAAAAAACAAAATTGATAAATAAACAAATAGACAAACAAAATAAACAATGAACAAGTAAACATGTAAATAATCAACCAAAAATAATAAACAAATAAAGTGAATAAATAATAACAACAGTACATGGCAGCAAAAACATCGACGAACTTTTGTACCCAATTGTACGCACACGGGCATAAATGACTTCCCACGTCGCGTATATCACCTTAAGAACACAAGAATGAAGGGAACTGCAAGAGACCATAAGGCCTACATTAGGCAGTTCTTCGTTTTAACCCGAAGAACATGCGACTCCTAAGACTCTCTCAGGTCCCTTTGGGAGGCACTCCAGAAGACTTCTCTGTGCCCCCCCCACCCCTTCCCCCCAAAGGGAAAGGGGAGGGGAAAGGGGGGGGGATGCCACGCTGGCGCTGATTAGGCTCTTTTTGGTCCCACTTGACGAGCTCATTGTAGTTCTTCTTGTATTACCATGACCTGGGGATTAATTACCCCCTCCTTGTGGGATTCATTACTTCCTCATTACCTTCTCTTCATCACCTTTCTTCAGTCTCCTACGTCACGGATTTTTTTTTTTTTTTCTTTAATACAAATCAGTTGAAGAATAAACTCGCAACTAGGCTATCCCCCCCCCCCCGCTTCCGTGTTGGGTGGAACTTGACTTTTATTCTCGTTGCCGCCAGGCGATTTTATTCATCTCCGAGGTCCACCCTGGTTAAGGGGTCGGTTTTGTCAGCAATAACCAGCGCTTCTATCCGTCTCTCTCTCTTCTCGAACGAAGTCTTCAATCACAAAAGAATGCTGCGTGGCTCTGGTCCGTAGGGATGTCACTATTAAACTCCCTAAGATATTGACTGCATACGCCTTATTAAGTTACTCCACATAAGGATGCCACGGAATGGCACGTATGCCACGAAATGGCACATGTGCCACGGGATGGCACGAGTGCCACGGGATGAAACGGGTGCCATGGGATGGCACAGGTGCCACGGGATGGCACAGATACCACGGGATGCTATGGAATGGCACGATGTCACTACTGATGGGGGATTCGATGCGGTGACCTTCTGGAGATGATAAAGGTCAAGACGGATAAGGTCAATCGATGATCCAAAGGTCGCTCCTCACAGAAATACGCGCTCGAGAAGGTCCGACGGGTACCCTATGGTCGCCCGGCGCCTTGTGATCAAGTCAAAGAAAAGTTAACGTGTATGAATTGTCTGCATCATGGGTATTGACGTTTTCACATACACGCACGCACACAGGAAGAGAGAGAGAGAGAGAGAGAGAGAGAGAGAGAGAGAGAGAGAGAGAGAAGCGGTTCAAATCCCTAAAAAGTCAACGTATGGCATAATTATAAGCAAACGATCATATATCTCCGAATTTCGACAAAGGTTAACATACCTAGCCACCTCGCAGTGCGATTGAATGAAACTTATATATGAAAGATATGTTTATAAGTAATGACAACGAACGAGTCAGGTATTTATATCTGCTGGGATGAACATATTCGTAACTGAAATAGAGAAACGTAAATATATATATATATATATATATATATATATATATATATATATATATATATATATATATATATATATACATATATATATATATATATATATATACATATATATATATATATATATATATTTTTATATATATATATATAAAATATCGAAAAAAGTTTTGATCTAGACTGCCGGACTCGACACGAACTGAACGGAAAATTCCACAAAGATTCGCCCTGTGTCGTCACGGCGATCCGAGCGATAAAAGTGGACGTGGGACTTGTGTTTTTGACTGAGTTACGCTTTCATTATTTATTCATTTATCTATTTATTTGTTTACTACGCTAAGTTTAAACATCTTCGTTAGTAAAATGGGAGGAGTTTGGGAAACAAGGGGTGGAGTTTAACATGTTGGGGAGGAGTTAAACAAAGAAAGTGGGAAGAGCCAGAAATGGGAGGAGTTTCACAAAATCTACTCTGGATGAAAAATAATATATATATATATATATATATATATATATATATATATATATATATATATATATATGTCGAGAAATTCTGACAAGTTGAAGTGGGTGGGAAGAGGAAAGACTGGAGTCTTATTCCGAGTTCTATTCTTGACTAGTTTCGCTACAAGTTTTTTCAAAAGAATTGTGCTACAGGGCTAGAAGTGGTGTATATATATATATATATATATATATATATATTATATATATATATATATATATATATATATATATATGAGAGAGTGATAGGTGGGGAAGGGTAAACGAAGATGGGCTAAGAATACATTTATTGTTCTTACGTTTCGGTTATTATAACCTTCCTCAGAGAACTTGTTACAGAACATCTTGGTCACAACATTTATACCCGCAGTGGGGGAACTTGTGAAGCTTCGAGTGTCAGGTTTTTTCTAGCGCATTTATTATTAAGAGACTGGCTGCTTTAGATAGGCATATAAATCCTTCTCTGTCGTTATTATTTTCTTTGACATTTATATGTGCAGCTTCAACTGTCTTTCTCATCTTCTTTTTTAATCCTTTGTGTAAAATTTCAACTTTACTCCATTCGGGAAGGTTGTTGCATATTTCGAGGTGGCGGACCAGGGAGTTGGACGTTCTGTGTGCTTTTAAATCATTCCTATGTTCGTTTATCCTCTTCTCGATTCCTCGACCTGACTCACCTATATAAGCCGAGGGGCAGCCACTACATGGAATGCGGTAGATCACACTGAGGTCGTTGTTGTCATTAGTGTGGTTTTTAAACATTTTACCTATTTTATTACATGATACCTTGGCGATGTTTAAAAAAGAAGATGAGAAAGACAGTTGAAGCTGCACATATAAATGTCAAAGAAAATAATAACGACAGAGAAGGATTTATATGCCTATCTAAAGCAGCCAGTCTCTTAATAATAAATGCGCTAGAAAAAACCTGACACTCGAAGCTTCACAAGTTCCCCCACTGCGGGTATAAATGTTGTGACCAAGATGTTCTGTAACAAGTTCTCTGAGGAAGGTTATAATAACCGAAACGTAAGAACAATAAATGTATTCTTAGCCCATCTTCGTTTACCCTTCCCCACCTATCACTCTCATTTGTCTTAAACAATTTATCAACATATGTATATGTATACACACACATATATATATATATATAAATATATGTATATATGTATATATATATGTATATATAAAGGGAGGAGGAGGAAGTCTGGTCAAAAGAAAGCGGAGGAGTTTAATAAACGTGGAAAGACGATAAAAAAGAGGATTTGACAGACGGCATTACGTGGAACAATTTCAGCTGGCAGAAAACAGCTGGAGGCGACAGAGAGAGCCAGCTGGAAGGCACGGAGACCCTGGAAACCTCCTCGTCAGATCCTCAGAGCCAAGGTGCTTCCCTTCCCTGAATAAAATCGTTTGTCTTTAACCAAAACCACATCACCAAAGACTGCCACGTTAACAAAGAGGTACACTCTAATCTCCTAAGTATGAGGTCCTCCTCTGCGCTGAATGAAATCACTTGGCGCCAGTCATAATATTGAGTGGGAGAACGGACAATACCCCCAACGGGCAAAAACCCAATCAGTGAAAACTGTCATACCCGGACAAGACCCCAATCAGCGAAAAATGTCATGCCCGGACAAAAACTCAACGGGTATACCCCAATCAGTGAAAACTGTCATACCCGGACAATACCCCCCAACGGACAAAAAAGTGAAAACTGTCATACTTAGACAATACCCCAACGGACAAAAACCCAATCAATGAAAAATGACATACCCAAACAATACCCCAACGGACAAAATCCCAATTAGTGAAAACTGTCATACCCGGACAAAATCCCAGTAAAAAATGTCATACCCGGACAATACCCCCAAACAGTGAAAACTGTCATGCATGGACCATAATCCAACGGACAAAACCCCAGTGAAAAAATGTCATGCCCGGACAAAACCCCAATCAATGGCAATCTGGAGGTGGAGTTAGGTTAAGTTAGGTTAGTTTAGATGCTCCCCCCAAAAAAAAATTCCTATTGGGGTTTTGTCTGCTATGCAGATTGGGTTTTTGTCCGTTGGGGATTTTGTTATGTGTACTATTGAGTATGAAGGGATGATATGAAGAGGCACAGCGTGGCTTTGAAGTTCTTCAGTATAATGTCCTGAATCAAGGATGGACGGGAAGGAGAGGTGAAGGAGGGAGGAAGAGTAAGAAGGAGGAGGAGGAGTAAGAAGGAGGAGGAGGAGTAAGGAGGAGAGGGAGGTGGGTATGCGAATGAGGGAAGGGCAAAAGAATGGGAAAGAAAAGAAAGGGGAGGGAATAGGTAAGAGGGAAGAAAAACAATAGGAAGGGGAAGGAATGGGTGTGAGAGGGAGAAATAAAGGAAGAGGAAAGGAAGGGAGAGGGAAGTGGGAAAGAAAAAAGGAAGAGAATGGAAGGGGTGGGAGAAAGAAGAAGGAAGGGAAAGGAAGGGAAGGTAGGAGAGATGGAGGGGGAGAAGAATGGGAAGGGAAAGGAAGAGAAAGGAAAGGGAGGAAAGGAAAAGGAGGTGGAGTGGAAAGGAGAAAACAATGGGAAAGGAAGGAAAGGGAAAGGAGAAAGATTGAGGGGAAAGAAGAAATGGAAAGGAGAGAAAGGGAAGTGAGAGGAGAGAGGTGGATGGGGAAGAAGGAAAGGGAAGGTTAGGAAAAGGAAAGGAAAGGAAGGGAGGGGAACAGAGGGCAAGTGAAGGTAAGAGGATGAGAAAGAAGAGGCAACAAGAGAAAGCAAACTGAAGGGAGGAAGAAAGTGGAGAAGGAGGAGGAGGAGGAGGAAGAGGAGAAGGAGGAGGAAGAGGAGGAGGAAGAGGAGAAGGAAGGAGGGAGGGAGGGAGGCGTAGGAACAACAGAAGGTGGGGCAGGGGGGAAAGACGAGGGGGGGGTCAGGAGGGTGGGCGGGAGTGGGAGTGGGGGAAGTGGGGGAGCGGGAGGAAGGGGGGAAGCTGGATCAAAGCAAACCGTGTAGTGGATCACGTACGAGTATGTACTCACTGGGAAGCTGAGATAATACACACACACACGTATATATTACACACACACGCACATATATATGTATATATATATATATATATATATATATATATATATATATATATATATATATATATATAATGTATGTATGTATACACTACAGGTGATTAGGATCGATCATGAGCTACATGATTGGTTGGTTGGTTTTGATTGGAAGCAGCCTCCGTACATACAAATAAATGGGTCTAAGTAAATAAACAAATAAATCAACAAATATAAGTTAACAATGAATATGTATACTGTATATATATATATATTATATATATATATATATAAATATATATATATGTGTGTGTGTGTGTGTGTGTGTGTGTGTGTGTGTGTGTGTGTGCGTATGGAGACTGCAAGAGACTATAAGGCCTACACACAGCAGTTTAATATCCATTACCACCTATCATCTCCAGCCATAGAATTATCAAACCTTCTCTTAAAGCAACCGATAGTTTCAGCGCTCACTACATGGTTACGAAGTCTATTCCATTCGTTGACCATTCTATTAGTAAGCCAGTTTTTGCCTATTTCCTTCTTAAATCTAAATTTGTCCAATTTAAATACAGTACTACGAGTCCTGCCCTGTTGTCTTAATATGATGACCTTACCTGGATTACCCTTGTTAAAGCCCTTGAACCACTTGAACACCTCTATTAGATCACCCTGCACTCAGCGTCTTTCCAGAGTGTAAATTAGGGTGCCTTTGCCTGGCTTCGTAAGGCAAATTTCTAACCAAATGGATAATTTTGGTCATTCTCCTGTATCCTGATTCAAGTGAATTAATATCCATTCTATAGGACGAAGACCAAAAATGTGCCGCATAGTCAAGGATAGGTCCAACACCAGATAAAGTTTGATAAATACCTCTGCACTTTTATTCGTAACCATCCTAGCAATGAAACCTAATGCTCTGTTGGCTCTATTCATGGCGCTAATACATTGTTCCCTGGATTTAAGGTCAGGACTCACTAGCACCCAAGTCTCTTTCGCACATATTTTTCTCTATAAAGGTGTTATCTAAGCTTTGTTTTCTGGGTTGTGTAAACCTACGTTTGACACACTGCACTTTGAGATACTGAAGTCTTTTTGTCATTTCACCGGGTGCCACAGGGAGATGAATAAAATCACCTGGCGGCAGGTACAGTAACAGTTAAAGTTCTACTCAGTACACAAGGGGTGAACAGAGATAACCTTTTGCTTCAGAGACGTGACGGGAGGTCCCACGGAGGCGAATAGAATAGCCCGGCGACAGCCAGAAGCGAAGAGAGTCTCTCTCTCTCTATCTCTCTCTCTCTCTCTCTCTCAAAAAAAAAAAAAAAAAAAAAAAAAAAAAAAAATCATCCCATGGCAACCGGCCCGTCTTCTTTAGTGGATGCGTCGGTTACCATGGTTACCATAAACACACAATCTCCCCCTCCCTCACCTCTCGTCCTATTGTTTTTCCTTTGTCCTCCTCCCCCCCCCGCCCTCTTCGTTAGCGCTGACCCTGCTCGCTAGATCCTTACCGAGAAAGATGATCCAGAATGGAGGAGACCATGGATGGGGGGTGGGGGTGAGGTTGTCCATCAACGTCACGTCTCTGTTAAAGATATCGTATTCGCCTGGAGATGGGTCGGGTGTATGCCTGGAAGATCGCCAGATCGGAGGAGGAAAATTGCTAGACCATAGAACCGGGAATGTCGGAGGTGTTATTCTAGCGTAGAACCAGAGAGAGAGAGAGAGAGAGAGAGAGAGAGAGAGAGAGAGAGAGAGAGAGAGAGAGAGAGAGAGAGAGAGAGAGAGAGAGAGAGAGAGAGAGAGAGAGAGAGAGAGAAAACGTCGTTTCAGCAGATGGCCTTAAGTCCCTCACGACTTTGTTCCCGTTCCGGGAGAGTGACGTATCTATGACAGATTTATGACGTCACTTTATCTCATGGAGGGCGTGTCACCATAGAAACGCCATGCATTGTTCTTCTTACCTTCCTGCTGGATCCTGGAAGGCTCCAGGCGACTTTAATACACATGAAGAACGACCTTTCTTCTGAGTGCAAGAAGGACACACAAGACCTCGGGTCGTAGACTGATATGGTTAAACATCACAAACTCACCCCCTTTCGGGAGGCTAGGACGGTGCCCCTCACAGAGGACTTTATAGCGTGGAATTTAATTACCCATGCCCTTGGTTCAACTTCGCCGGTGGCAGAGTTCGAACCACCATCCCCTCGACTACATGACATTTGAAGTTATGTCTGGAGTCATCCATGAGGAGCTAAGAAGAGAGGGAAGGGACGGTGGTGGATGGGAGTGGAATACGTTGGATGAAGATCATTCAGAGCTTGAAAACTGAAGGAAAATAACCCTGCACTGCTGCAGGCCATGTCTGTAAGATGTATTTCTGATCATTTAGCCAAAGATTTACGATACTGTAGTTGTTGTGTTAAGGTTCTTCCCCTCTTAAGTGCACATATAAAGGACTTGGCAGTAAAAATCAATGAATCTAAGAGAATACGTGGGAGTGGGTACCTGCTATTTTGATTTTGCTACCTCCCTTGTAAGGGGGGAAAAGCCCTTGGGATATGGATAATGTTTATCTGAGAAAGCTTGAACTATTTTAATTTTTATCAATTCTAATTTTTTTTTCTTTGTTTGCGTTCCCGCGCGTTTGGATTTAGGTTCTGAAATATCACAAGAAATGAACAAGCGCGAAAATATTACACTACCAAATATGCATACACGAATCATTAATCTCCGCCAAATTATTCTCCACTGATTAAAGTCTTAGCAGCAGGCAGACAAGCAGGCAAGGAATAAGGAAAGTGTGCGAAGGAAGCAGGCAAGCAGAGGAGGATTAAGCAGGTAACATGGTAGCAGGCTTCAAGCAGGAAGCAGGGATCAACCAGGCAGGCTGCAAATAAGACCACAAGCAGTAAATGACCCCTACGGATCAGAGCTACACAGGATGCCTTTACAAAGGATTACAGAGGGGGAGCAAGCCGACAGGAGACCTTTTGGTCCATAATTAAGTCGGATGTGATTTTTTTTTTAAATAATGATAAATAAATGAAAAAATATAATGAATAGAATAAATAAACAAATAGGTAAAGTTTAGTAATAAACAAACAGCTTTATAGTAAATAATAATAAATGGACAAATAAATTTGAGACTAATTGGAGATTAAGAATTCCTCTTACACCATCTCCAAGATCTCGTCCCGGTACGAAAATCCCACAAGGACAGAACCGCTGGTTAAGCTCGCGTCTCAAGTTCAAGTCTCCTCGTCATAAATCCGTCTGGTGACGACCGTAAAACATATATCAATGACACCACACTGATGTGGTGGTTAGCGTCACACCCCACACCAGAGGCAGCGACCCACCAGCACGAGCTTCTGTGGCGGTTAAGAAATTTAAATTCAAATCAGTTGCGGCCGTTACCGGAGTCTAACCGATTTCAACGAACTTGATGACTCAGCGGAGGGAGGGAGGGAGGGTGAGGGGGGTCGGGTGTGGTATAGACCCTAGGACCCTGAACCGGGGGTACAGTCAGGGAAAGAAGTCCGTCGACAATGTTAAGAGTTCCTCGATATTCAAGTAAGGATCAAATTTAAACCACTGAAAGACGGAGAACTATAGCAACATAAGATTAAAAAAATAATAAATAAATGAAAAATAAATAAATAAACAAATAAAATAATAATAATAATAATAAATCCACTCATTAATTAAATGCAAAAATACGCACATGCGCGCGCGCACACACACACACACACACACACACACACACATATATATACATATATATATAATGTGTGTGTGTGTGTGTGCGTGTGTGTGTGTATGTGTGTCTGTGTATGAGAAGATATATCACAAAACTGGCACGTGATCCAAATTTGCTGGTTACCACAAGAAACACGAAATCCCCAAGCGCTTTCGTGTATTTCACATTTCAGAGGAAACACAGATGTTATTATTTTTGTATATTTATTTATTTGTTTATTATTCAATTATTTATGTATGTATCCATGTACAGTATGTATGAATATATGTGTATATACAGTATACACGCGCACACACATATCTTTTTCACTCAAAAATCATTATGATTTTTGTCAACAAAATAATAATAATAAATCACATATACCTGTACTATGAATAATTGTGTCTGTGCACTAAAAATATTCCATCAGCATACACATTAAAAAAATGTAAATTTTCTTTAAAAAAAAAAAAAAAAAAAAAAAAAAAAAAAAAACCGCTCTCAAAATATTGCATCTATATCACAACCCAAATGTAGAGCCTGACAACAACACCCCTCCCCACCCCGGTCAGGAGACACCCCAAGACACTTAATAGACATCGAGAAGTGGCATTAGTGTCGCAGTTCTTTTCCCCCAAGAGGAGGGTATCCTGATCCCCCGCCCCTCCCCTGGGGGTTTAATTGAATCAGGCATGGTGAAAGCTATGGGGAGGAAGGGGGGGTAGGGGGAGTGAGGGGGGAAAAGGGGGAGGGAGGGGGAATAGGGAGAAAAGAGGAGGGGGATGAAAAGGAGGCAGGGAGAAGAGAGGATAGGAATGAGGAGAAGGGAATAGGGTGGAGGAGGGTGGGGGGAGGGAGGGGGAAAAGGGGGAGGGAGTGGGAAATAGGGGGAAAGGAGGAGGTGGGATGAAAAGGAGATAGGGAGGAGAGAAGATAGGAATGAGGGGAAGGCCATGGGGAGGAGAGTGGGGAGAGGGAGAGTGGGAAGAATAGGGTGGGAGGGGGAGGAGGGGGAGCAGGGGGATGAAAGGGAGAGAAAGAGGAGGGGAGGAGGAGGAGGAAGGAGTAGGGGAGGAGGGTGGGAGACTGGGAGGAGGGTAAGGAGGATAAGATTAATGGGAAGAGGAAGGGGAGAATGAGGAAGAAGGGGAGGGGGGAGGGGGGAGGAGGAGGAGGAGGAGAAAAGGAGGAAGAGGAAGAGAAAGAGAAGAAAAAGTAGGAAGAAGAGGAAGAGGAGGAAAGGGGAAAAGTATGGGGAGGAGGAAGAGGAGAACGAGGAGGAAAATGAGGATGAGGATGGGGAGGAAGACAAGGAAGAAAAGAAGTGGGAGTAGAAGGAGAAGTATTAAGAGGAGGAGGAGGAGGAGGAAGAGGAGGATGAGGATGAGGAGGAAGAGAAGGAGGAAGAAAAGGAGAGGTAGGAGTAGAAGGAGAAGTAGTAACAGGAGAAGGAGGAGGAGGATGAGGAGGACGAAAAGGAGGAGGAAATATATGTATTTTATTATAAAGGAGGCCGAGTTCGGGAGAAATGAGAAGAGAAAAACGAGGTTAAGTAAAACAGGAAAGAAAAACAATTAAACAATGGGAACACAAAGAAGGAAATATCAAATCCTGGAAATTGCAATAACGGAGAAAGGAAGGAGAGAGCGTGAACGGGAGAGAGAGAGAGAGAGAGAGAGAGAGAGAGAGAGAAGCGGTATCGTCGATGAAATAATAACAATAATAATAATAATAATAATAATGATAATAATAATATAACATACGAAAATATAAAACTTAGAAAAAAAAAATCACCCGGACTCAAGCCAAAATAAAACCAACGAGGTCTATTACAGTTCTGAGTAGGTAGGAGGAAAGAGTTAATTAATTAAATAATTTTTTCGTCCGACTTATCTGGTTCTTTGATCACTGCGAGACCCCCGACGCGTGTATATGCACACACACACACACACACACACACACACACACACACACACACACACATATATATAT
>NC_134791.1:9666644-9686644 GCF_046742065.1 Oratosquilla oratoria | reverse complement strand
ACATGTGGTGAAGACGAAAGTATCGTTGATGGGGAGGTGCAAATGGTGTTGAATGAGGTTCGGTGGTGATGGTGGTGTTGGTGATGATGACTCGTGGTGATGACGTCAATGGTGATGACATCACGTGACCCAAGGAGCACCAGAACAACACCACAACCAACACAACGTTGGGCAGTTCTCTGTTGTGATGCTCGAGGTGATGACGTCAATGGTGATGACATCACGTGACCCAAGCAGCAACAGAGCAACACCATACTCAACACAACGTTGGACAGCTATCTGTTGTGATGCTCGTGGTGATGACGTCAATGGTGATGACATCACGTGACCCGAGGAGCACCAGAACAACACCACAATCAACACAACACCACTCAATACAACATTGGGCAGTTCACTGTTGTGATGCTCGTGGTGATGACGTCAATGGTGATGACATCACGTGACCCAGGGAGCAACAGAGCAACACCACACACAAAACATCACTCACTACAACATTGGGGAGTCCTTGCTACACCAGGAGGCGCTGAGTAGCTGCGGCAGAATCCGTCACCTTTGACCTATCATACGCCCTAGGGACTGTCGGATCAGGTAGCAAAGAGTTAATGTTGGGAAACGGAGAAGAGTGCGGGATTCGAACCCAAAATTAAACGAATGGTCTTTTCACTTCAAGGAGGAGGGAGGAGGCGGACCCCCAATACAGGGTGAAGGTTGATCTTAGATGCTATATAGGAACTTTAATTTCATTCTAGCTGCCGTCAGGCGATTTTATTCAGCCGAGGGAGGGATTTCGTTACCACCCAACGGCCCATAATTAAAAAAAAAAAAAAAAAAAAAAAAAAAAATATATATATATATATATATATATATATATATAATAATAACAATGATAATTTAATAATAATAATAATGAAAATAAAAAACAAATAAAAGAGAGAGAGAGAGAGACTATACGAAGAAGAAAAGGGGGTAGACTATGAAACTCTTGCAACGCCAGTATTATCCTCTGCAACTTGCAATAATGCATCAGGGCTCATAAATCATAGTCGTACATCATTCCAACGGCGCCGTCGCATATCTAGGTGCCGTTAGGAGATTTTTTATCAAGATCTGAGAAACCCTGACAGGCGACCGCCATTTTTTTTTCTTTTTTTTTTTTTTCCTTTTTTCAGCTTCGGGAGGTCGCCTTCCTTCCTGAAGAATCTTCCGCCTATTTTTATTCTGGCTAGCGGCAGGCGATTTTATTCATTTTCGTGGGACCCTCTCTAGTGAAAGAGGTGACAAGTAGACACATACTGGTAAAGTAAGACACATCTTCCAAGAGAAGACACAGTAAACGTGGTGTCACAAGCTAAGACACAGGATCCGTGAAGACACATTATCAAGAGAAGACACACTTGTTCCAAGTGATATCCTAGTCTAAGACACATGAAAAGTAGCAGAAGACACACTTGATACAAGTGGTGTCACACAAGCTAAGACACAGTACACGTGAAGACACATTAGCAAGAGAAGACACACTTGGTCCAAGTGGTGTCCTAGTCTAAGACACATGACACGTAAAGACAAAGTGGCAGAAGACACACTTGGTCCAAGTGGTGTCACACAAGCTAAGACACAGTACACGTGAAGACACATTAGCAAGAGAAGACACACTTGATCCAAGTGGTGTCCTAGTCTATGACACATGACATGTAAAGACAAAGTGGCAGGAGAAGACACACTTGATACAAGTGGCGTCACACAAGCTAAGACACAGCACACGTGAAGACACATTAGCAAGAGAAGACACACTTGGTCCAATAAGTGTCCTAGTCTAAGACACATGACACGTAAAGACAAAGTGGCAGAAGACACACTTGATACAAGTGGTGTCACACAAGCTAAGACACAGTACACGTGAAGACACATTAGCAAGAGAAGACACACTTGGTCCAAGTGGTGTCCTAGTCTAAGACACATGACACGTAAAGACAAAGTGGCAGAAGACACACTTGATACAAGTGGCGTCACAGGAGCTAAGACACAGTACCCGTGAGGACACATTAGCAAGAGAAGACACACTTGGTCTAAGAAGTGTCCTAGTCTAAGACACATGACACGCAAAGACAAAGTGGTAGGAGAAGACACACTTGATACAAGTGGCGTCACATAAGCTAAGACACAGTACCCGTGAGGACACATTAGCAAGAGAAGACACACTTGGCCCAAGTGGTGTCCTAGTCTAAGACACATGACACGTAAAGACAAAGTGGCAGGAGAAGACGCACTTGATACAAGTGGCTTCACACAAGCTAAGACACAGTACACGCGAAGGCACATTAGCAAGAGAAGAAACACTTATTCCAAGTGGATATACGCGTGCAGGCTAAGGCACAAGGCACATAAACATCGCGAAGCTTCCGCCAAGACACGCAACAGGAAATGGATGATGTGTTCCTCTTTCTTACTCGCGAGTGAGAGTGGACGTAAGAGCGGATGAGCGTGAGAGCGGATGAATGAGAGTGAAAGAGAGTGAGATCGAGTGAAAGTGAGCTAGCACAGGGGAGGCAAAGAGGGAGGGAGGGGGAGAGAGGGTGGGAGGGATGGAGGGAGAGGAAGGAAGAGGGAGAGAAGGAGAGAGGGAGAGAAAGGAAGAGGGAGGGAGATAGGGAGGGAGGGGGAGGAGGGGGGAGGAGGGAGGGAGGGGGAGGAAGGAGGAAGAAAGGAAGGAAGAGGGAGTGAGTGTGGGAGTGGAAGGAGGAAGAGAGGAAGGGAGGCCGAGAAAGACAGAAAAGAAGGGAACGGGAGTGAGGGAGTGAGGGAGGGAGAGAGAGAGAGAGAGAGCTGGGGGAGATGGGGGAGAAGGAGGGAGAGGTAGGGAGTGGTAGGGTGGGAGGAGGAGGGTGGGGAAAGGAATGAAGATCTAGAACGTAGTCTGCCGAAGCTCACAGGTATACACCGGTTTCTATGACAACGCGCGCGCGCACACGCGCACACACACACAATGATTTCCTTCTGGGCATGCTGGGAGTGGAGGCGTGGAAACTTGGGCTAAATAAATTAATTAGAATTTCAGCTGAGAGGGAGTGGGAGGGGGGAGTGTGCACTCCCAGCGTTGTGTTTGGGGACGGGGGCGGAGTTCGGGGAGGAGTCTCGCCACTCTTGGTTGGAAGTGGTGGGAGTGGGAGTAAGAGTGGTGGGAGTGGGAGTAGGAGTGGTGGGAGTGGCAGTAGGAGTCGGAATGGGTGTATGGTGGTGGTAGCAATGGGGATTGTGGGAGTGGGAGTGGGAGTAGGAGTGGCAGTAGGAGTCGGAGAGGGTGTAGTGGTGGTAGCAATGATGACTGGGAGTGGTGGGAGTGAGAGTAGGAGTGGTGGGAGTGGCAGTGGGAGTCGGAGTGGATGTAGTGGTAGTGGTAGCAATGATGATTGTGGGAGTGAGAGTAGGAGTGGTGGGAGCGGTAGTGGGAGTCGTAGTGGTAGCAATGATTGTGGGAGTGTGAGTAAGAGTGGTGGGAGTGGCAATAGGAGTCGGAATGGGTGTAGTGGCGGTGGTAGCAATGACGATTGTGGGAGTGGGAGTATGAGTGGTGGGAGTGGCAGTGGGAGTGGTGGGAGTGGCAGTGGGAGTCGGAGTGGGTGTATTGGTGGTAGCAATGATGACTGTATTTTTGGTGGAAGTGGTGGTAGTGGTGATGCTGATGGTGGCAGCAGGGGTGGTGTTCAATGATAAGAATGGTGTCAATGATGGCATAGAATAGTCATGGTGGCAGAAATATCTATAATATGTGGAGTGAAAGGAGGAAAGGAGGGATGGAAGAGAAACAATAGAAGGAGGAGGAGGAGAAGGGGCAAGAGGAGGAGGGGAAAGGAGGAGATATGAGGAGGAGGAAGAGGAGGAGAGAGGAGGGAGGAGTAAGAGGGAGGTGGAGGAGGAAGAGGGAAGTGGAGGAGAGGAGGAGAAAGAGGGAGGAAGAGGAAGAGGAGGGGGAGGAAGAGGAGGGAGGAGAAGGAGAAGAAGGAGAAGGAGGAGGAGGAGGAGGAAGAGGGAGGAGGAGGAAGAGGGAGGAGGAGAGACACTTCAGGTGTGGCATGAGAGACAGCGAGGAGAGGAAGTAGAGAGGAGAACGAGAGAAGAAAAAAGAGAAAACTGTTCTAGGAAGATGTGAGTGAATGAAGGAACAAGGAAAACAGGGAGTGGGGAGAGTGAGAGTAGTGGTTAAGTGAGCGGAAAGTGAAAGAGAGGGGTGGAGTGAGAGGCGATGAGAAAGAGAAGAGAAAAAGTAAGAGACATAAAGAACGCGATAAAGAGTTGATTTGAATTGTAAAAGAGAGATAAGAAGAAACGAGGGAGATGGGACGTCGAACGGCTACTGAAGAAGCAAGTGTTGGAGCGTGGCACTGAAGCCCCTGGTCACACTGAAGTGCCACTCGAATGCCTGGCACCCTGAAGGAGGACGCAAAGGGTGCCAGGGATGAAGTGGAGGTCGTAGTAAGGAAAGTGGAATTAGGAAGTGGAAGACGCGGCCGGGGCCAAGTGGAGGTGGATTACTTGGCACTTCGTCCTCTCTTGTCAACAAGAAGGGCGGAGTTTGTGGACGGATGGGAGGAGCTTATGGGTAGAGAGGAGGAATTTGTGGACTGGGGTGGAGCTTGTTGACAGATGGATAGAGCTTGTGGACAGATGGGCAGAGGTTATGGATGAAGAGGAGGAACTTGTGGACAGGGGTGGAGCTTGTTGAGAGATGGGCGGAGCTTGTTGACAGATGGGCAGAGCTTATGGATGAAGAGGAGGAACTTGTGGACAGGGGCGGAGCTTGTTGACAGATGGGCGGAGTTTGTGGACAGATGGGAGGAGATTATGGATAAAGTGAAGGAACTTGTGGACGGGGGCGGAGCTTGTTGACAGATGGGCAGAGCTTATGGATAAAGAGGAGGAACTTGTGGACAGGCGTGGACCTTGTTGACAGATGGGTGGAGCTTGCTGACAGATGGGTGGAGCTTATGGATAAAGAGCAGGAACTTGTGGAAAAAAGTGGAGTTTGTGGATAAAGAGGAACTTGGGACAGAGGTGGAGTTTGTTGACAGATGGGTGGAGCTTGTGGACAGAAGGGCGGAGCTTGTGGACAAGTGGGCGGAGTTTGTGGATAAGAAGGTGGAGCTTGTGGACAAGGGGGGAGGAGATTGAGGACAAAAGGGCGGAGTCTGTGGGCAAGAAGAACGAAGTCTGTAAGCAAGAAGGCGGAGTCTGTGAACAGGAAGGCGGAGTCAGTAAACAAAAAATTGAGCCAGAATCAAGTGGAGGATATATGAAAAGTGGAGCGAAATAGTGGAGGGGAAGATTGGTGGTGGAAGAAGATAGGGTTGGTGATGAAAGTGGAGTCTAGACGACAGCCGGAAAGCGGAGTGAACTTGTGGAAGAACAGATATGCTTGGTGGAAGAGGTGGAATTGTCTTATGATGCTAGTGGAAGGGGTGATGAGGATGGAGAGGCTTTGTGGAGGATGAGGAAAGTGGAGATTGAGTAGAGGGAGAGCTGAGTGGCATAGGCGAACATTTGTGGACTGGGTGAAAGTGGAAAGGCCTACGAGGTGGAGGATGAAAAGAAGGCTCAAAGTGGAGGTGGAGGTGAAGGTAGAGGAAATGGAAGTGGAGAAATACGTCGAGGCGATGGAGGAGGTAGAGCATGTGGAAGAGGTGGCCTGGTGGAGTAAACTGAGCTGAAACAGATGGAGGTGGGGCAGGCGGAGGGGCGGCGGTGGAGTGGGCTGACGTGGAGTAGGTGGAGGTAGAGTAGGCGGAGGTGGAACAGGTGGAGGCATAGTAGGCGGAGATGGAAGAGATGGAGGTGGACTATGTGGAGTAGGCGGTGGAGGGGTAAGTAGAGGTGGAGTAGGAGGTGGAGTAGGTGGAGTAGGGGTTGGCGGTGGTCGTCGACGCCAGCCAGGCTACCAAGGGACTTAGGGTGAAGCCAAGAGCTTAATACGCCCGACGTGTGATCAACATCGATCTTGGTCCTCCTCCTCCTCCTCCTCCTCCTTCGGCGCCTTCTGCGTGATTGCTCTCAGCCCTAGTTCCCCTTCATCCTTTTGACGACAAGCTCAGACTTGTACGTCTTGTGTTTATTCGCATTTTTCGTTTAATTCCTCTCATGACACTTATGACTGACTTTACCAACTCAAACAGGACATTCCAATGTCGAAAGAGCCCTCAATACCTGAACGTCACGTGACCAAGTGCTTTGCTAAGCATAAACTGATGCAGTACTGAGTGTCGAGGATCGATAGGGTTGGGAGATGCTATCGGTGTGTAATGTAACCATCGAAACCCTTCATGGGGAAGCGAACCGTGTGCGTCACACAGGCCAAGACCCACATACCTTCCTTCTGCCGCCAGGCGATTTTATTCAACTGAGAAGGCAACCCACGAGTAAGGTCCAAAAGCCCTTCTTCCAATAATAAGGCCCTTTCCCCTTAATCTCTAGACCTTCATCTAAGTATCTCTTCACTACTCCCTAATCCCTTCCCCACCCCTTACTACTCCCAACCCCTTTCCTCCCTACTCTCCAAACTCCCTAGTCCTTACTACTCCCAATCCCGCTCCTATCTCTTCCCTACTCCCTAACCCTTCCCCACCCCTTACTACTCCCAACCCCTTTC
This sequence comes from Oratosquilla oratoria, assembly GCF_046742065.1. Classification (NCBI taxonomy): domain Eukaryota; kingdom Metazoa; phylum Arthropoda; class Malacostraca; order Stomatopoda; family Squillidae; genus Oratosquilla; species Oratosquilla oratoria. The sequence continues at coordinate 9,680,007 of NC_134791.1, read as the reverse complement.
TTCCCTACTCCTCATCTCCCTAGGCTCTTCTCCCAATCCCACCCCTAAATATATCTTCCCTACTCCCTAACCCACCCCTACTCCTTACTACTCCCAACCCCTTTCTTCCCTACTCCTCAACTCCCTAGTCCCTACTCTTCCCAATCCCACCCCTAAATATCTCTTCCCTACTCCCTAATCACCTAACCAAGGTCCCTTTCGTCCCTACTCTCCAACCCCCTAGTCCCTACTACTCCCAATCCCATCCCCAAGTATCTCTTCCCTACTCCCTAATTCCTTCCCTACTCCTTACTACTCCCAACCCTTTCTTCCCTACTAACTCCCTAGTCCCTACTGCTCCCAATCCCGCCCCATCCCCATAAGTGTCTCTTCCCTACTCCCTAATCCCTTCACCAAGGTCCCTTTCGTCCCTACTCCCCAACCCTCCTAGTCCCTACTACTCCCACTCCATTCCCTGAATACCTCTCCCCTACTCCCTAACCTCCTTTCCCTAAGGCCCCTTTCCGTCCCTGATCCCTTGGACATCCATCCCTATTTCCCTAACCCCTCCCAGGGGGAGGGGGAGGGGAGTCGCCTCACTCCCTACTCCCTCTCTTAGGGGACTCCACTCCCTCTCCACTCCCAACAACTCCTTTCAACCCAATCCCATGCCCAACGTAAGCCTTACAATCATTCAATTAACTCAACTCCCCCTTTCCACCACCTCACCCCGCTCTCCCGCACCCTCCGATGACGTCACTCCTGAAGTTCGGGCTGAGTATACACTTAGTTTCAGAACTTCAGCGGCTTCTGAATTTCAGGATCCAGAAGATTATTGTATTGGTGAAATTGGGTTTCAGGATAATTAATAAAATCGCCTAACGACAATAATAAAAAATTAAAGTACTACATGGTACGGAAAGGGGGTTGAACGAAATTGGCCGACCCTATTTACGGGGGGTCCCGCATAAATGAATAAAATCGCCAGACGGGTGACGGACTAATGGGAAAAGGACAAACAGGTACGAAAGAGCTTTGTGGCACCTACCTGGATGGTGTGGGTGGTTACATACCAGTAGAGATCAAAACAATGGGACACCTCACCTGAAAAAAATAAATAAATAGAATAAATAATAAAGTAAGTAAATAATTAGTAATATTTTTACCTTACACACATATATATACATACATATATATATGTATATATATATATATATATATATATATATATATATATATATATATATACATATATATGAGATTACGACCATCTTGGTCTCCAGAAGACCAAGATGGTCGCAACGTTTGGAAATAAATTCCTAGACCATCTTCGTTTTACTTCCAACACCCAATCTCTCATTTGTCCTGTCTTCTCTCTCTCTTTATACACACACACACACACACATACACACACACACACACACACACACACACACATACATATATACATATATATATATATATATATATATATATATATATATATATATGTATGTAAGCGGAGTAGGAAATACAGGACTCTTAGTCTTGAGTTTATTCCTGAATAGTTTCGCAGGTATGCTTTTTCAAAGGAAAAAGCATACCTGCGAAACTAGTCAGGAATAAACTCAAGTCTAAGACTCCTGTATTTACTACTCCGCTTACATCAACCTATCAGAATGTCTCAACACATATATATATATCGTGACAATTTGGGGACGGGAAACGAAAACATGAGAGAAGTGTTGAATATTACATTACCGACATTTCGACTCAGGTCTTTTTTCAAGGCAACTAGTAGTTACCTTCAAAATTATCAGAGTCGAAACGTTGGTAATAAATACCTCAACGTTTCTCTCGTGTTTCTGTTTCCCCTCTGTCATATATATAATATATATATATATATATATGGTAATAAAAACCTCAACGTTTCTCTCGTGTTTCTGTTTCCCCTCTGTCATATATATATATATATATATATATATATATATATATATATATATATATATATCGAGGTTTAAAAATAGTCTTTAGGCATTTCCGTTGATCTGATAACATTTACACTTTCCCTTTTTGTTTTTTGTTTTCTGATAAAAATCATCCACGCCTCCTTTAGGATTGTCTTATTGTACATAGGAGTCCAGTAAGAGGGAGGGGAGAGAGAGAGATTACATCTGTTACTTAATTCTACAACTATAGTGAGGAACTGATTACGCCAGCGACGCTTAATAGCGTTCGAAGCTCCAACACCTTTACCTTAGGTACTAGGACATCCTTCTGTAACCCTCCTCCCCTCTCCCATGGGGGGAAAGAGTCTACACTTTTAATTCATCACAGCTTTTCTCCAGGGAAGAAACTTTTGTATACAACAATTTTCTATTCTAAGGCACTTCATTTTCTATGTGTCTGAGCTCTCCCCCTTCCTCCTCCCTGCCTCCTCATTCCCTCCTCTTCTTCGTCCTCTTGCTCCTCCTCCTCCTCCTTCTCCCCCTCCTTCACTTCCTCCACCTTCCGATCCCTGGCCTAGCTATGATTCAATTTCCATTCAATTTCATATGATTTTTACACTCGTGACCCCGTCGCTCTACTTTCCTTTATTGCAATAACGGTTTTTAACGGATTTAACGGTCTCTACCTGTTTCTGGGCCTCACGAAGTTATTCGATATTTTTCATTTTCTAGGTCAGGAAGGCCCATTGGAATGCTATGGAGCCTTAGCCTTTTGTAGTCTTGAGGATAAGAAAGAGTGAGAGAGAGAGAGATTAACAGATCTGTAAAATATAATTTTTGTCAACACCCTCAACCCGTTGGCACACTTTACACAAGTTATTCTGTCTATCGCCAGGCGATTCTATTCACCTCTACGTGGTGGAACACCTATACCAACTTTTGTTCTTTGTAGTCTTGAGAAATGGCGAGAGAGAGAGAGAGAGAGAGAGAGAGAGAGAGAGAGAGAGCACTTACGAGTTTAACCACCTAACCACTAATATACTGAATTATCACGCATAAAAAAAATAATAATAATAATTAAAAAAAATCAACTAAATTTACATATTTCAAAATCTCTCCAGTTAACCATCCATACTGTGGTTATTTCCTGAGTTGAATAAAACCTAAGTGGGACTAACAAGTGAATTAAGACCATGTTAACCATATTCATAAACTATTTTAGCATCAACCGGATTAACAAGATGGATTAACAAATGGATTAAGTCTTCACACAGCCACGTCAGCAGCCCCCCCCCCTTTCCATCAACTGCTCAATTTCCATCTCCATTGAGGCTCAATTTCGTCTCAGGTTCTTGAGCTTCTTCAAGACGAAGACGCTTCGTCTTTGCCTTTGGCATTTTCTTCGCTCGAAGTCGCTCTCGAACTCAGAGAGAGGGAGAGAGACAGAGACAGAGACAGAGAGAGAGAGAGAGAGAGAGGAGAGAGAGAGAGGAGAGAGAGGAGAGAGAGAGGGATTATGTTGTTACGGACTGCAATTTACCGACGGTTCTATCCATATGGAAAATCTTCCTCAGCTGCCGTGCGTTATACTATGCCTAATGTGTTGGGGAGTGTGTGTGTGTGTGTGTGTGTGTGTGTGTGTGTGTGTGTGTGTGTGTGTGTGTGTGTGTGTGTGTGTGTGTGTGTGTGTGTGTGTGTGTGAGAGAGAGAGAGAGAGAGAGAGAGAGAGAGAGAGAGAGAGAGAGAGAGAGAGAGAGAGAGAGAGTGAGAGAGATTAACGACATCGAAGAGGAAGGAGGAGGAGGAGGAGGAGAGGGAATAACGGGGATGAAGACAATGATAGAGATTAAATGGTGGTGGAGGAGGAGGTGGTGGAGAAGGAGGAGATGTCGTTGGTGGTGATGGAGAGAGAGAGAGAGAGAGAGAGAGAGAGAGAGAGAGAGAGAGAGAGAGAGAGAGAGAGAGAGAGAGAGAGAGAGAGAGAAGCTTGCGCAGTGCAGCAATCGGTGGGCGGAGTTTTATTTGTCGATAAAAAAAGTAAACAAACAAACAAATACATACGTAAACCGATAAATAAATAATCGCTTGCTGGTCAGCTTGATTAAAAACGTAAAACTTTTTTTTTTTTTTTTTTATCCTGACGTGATTTCCTGGTAAATAAAAAACATTTTACATAGAAGCACACATGCATGCACACACTGCAGGATCACGTGTTGGACTCGTGATCGACAGCTATTTCCCGCCCGGAAGAGTAATCAGAGCTCACATATGACTGATCAATGGGTAATGCTGTGACCTTACACGCACACACACAACTCCCCGCTCACGAGAGTTGGAGTAACGACTCGCAGCACAACGATACTGAAATTATTTCGGCCCTGGGGGTGGATTCGAACCTGGACCACCGTAGAGGCGGCTGGTAACTCTACCAACTGCGTGAACTGTGTGTGTGTGTGTGTGTGTGTGTGTGTGTGTGTGTGTGTGTGTGTATGTGTGTGTGTGTTTAAGTTCACAGCAATATCCAAAGATCAGTCATATATGATCTCTCAGCCCTCATTCGGAAATAGCTGTCGATCACGAGTCCAACACATGATCCTAGACCGTGGTGAATCACACACAAACATACACACACATACACACACACACACACACACATATATATTGATCGACCAATCAGTGACAGCCATACCAACCTGTTCTCCAACAATTCTCCAACTCTTTGTGTGCTACTTCACAAGAATATCCTCTCTCCCTCACTCCTCCACCCTTCTCTACCTCCCTCCCTCTTTGGCGCGCGCGTCCTCCCTCCCCCTCCTCCTCCCTCCTCCTCCTCCTCCCTCCCTCTCGACCTTTATCTTTGTTTACTGTTCTTTGTTCTCCCTTTTTAAATATAATCCTTTTTACTTCCATGATACAATGGTTTCCATCTTTGTGTTAACCTCCCCTCTCTCTCTCTCTCTCTCGCTCTCTTTCTCTCTGACTACAGAGGATGCAAGCCTTCTTACTTCTGTTGTAGCAATTATAATTTCTCATTAACATTATAATCATTGTGATAATTATTTCTGTTGTTGTTTGTTACTCTTTTCATTCCATCCCAGCTCTCTTCCTCTCTCTCTCTCGCCCCTCTCTTTCTCACCCACACCCTTCCCCACTCTCTCTATCCCTCCCTCCCTCTCTCCACTCTTTTGTGATCCTCTCTCTCCCCCCTCTCTCCCCAACCTACCACGTTCTCATTCCCTCCCGCCACTCTCGCTCCTTTCCTCTCCCTCTCGCATGTCGATACCTCAACTCCCGTGGGCAAACAATCCGTCAATCTTTGTCCTTTTTTTTTCTTTCTTTTTTTTAGCAGATGTGGTTGCTACGCCGTCCTCCAAATCTCCCAATATCTCCTAATATTCCGGAGCCGGATTCCCATTCCCAGATTCCTTATTCTCTTTGTCCCTTCCTCCTCTGTCTCCTATTCCTATATCCTCCATATTTTCGGTCTCCAAGAACGTCTCCTCCCCATGTCTCCTGTCTCTTTCCACTCTTCCAATCTCCTTTTCCTTCTTCTATCTCCTCTTCCTTCTTCCCCTATACCTCCACTTCCTTCTTTCCTCTTCCTCCACCTTCTATATCTCCTCTTCTTCTCTGGTCTCCTCCTCCTCCTCCCCTATATCTCCACTTCATGGAACTGCCTAGTGTAGGCCTTATGGTTTCTTGCAGTCTCCTTCATTCTTATCTTCTTTCCTCTGGCCTTCTCTTTTATCTCTCCTATATCTCCTCTTCCTTAATTCCTTTGTTCTCCTCTTCTTCCCTCTCCTACATTTCTTCTTCATTACAAAGGATTACAAAGGAGGAGCATGCCAACAGGAGACCTTTTGGTCCATAACTAAGTCGGATGCGAAAAAATCATAATAATGATAAATAGATAAATATAAATTATCATAATATAAATAATAATAAACAAAATCAACAAAATCATAATAATATAAGTAATGACAAATAAAATAAATAAATAAATAAAAATTATAATATAAATAATAATAAACAAAATAAATAAATAAAATCATAATAATATAAGTAATAACAAATACAATAAATAAATAAATAATTTCCTTTGCTCTCCTTTCCCCTCCTATCCTATATCTCCTCTTTCTTGTTCTCTTTCTTCTCTCTTCTTCGTCGGAACCATCTTCTCTCTCTTTATCTCCTCTCTTCCATTCCTCTTCCTTCTTCTTATCTCCTCTCTCCCACACATTCCTCCTCTCCTCCAATCTACTGGTGGCATAATCGGAAGCGTGCTGGTCTCGCATTTGCTTAGTTGTGGGTTCGAGTCCCGCACTCCTCTCCGATTCGGCTGCAGCTACTAAGCGTCTCCTGGCATAGGGCCTTCGCCTTTTTATCTCCTCCAATCTACTTCTCCAACATTTTCTCCAACTCTTGACAATTTCCTTCTCCACCTCCAACAGTCCTTCTCTTCCTTGTTTCTCCAACATTCTTCTCCCTCCAAGCCATTTCTCCCCACCCCACCGATTCCATTTTCTCCACCAATTTTTCCTTCTATCTCTATCTCCACCATTCTTCCTCCCCCTTTCAAAATACTCCAACATTCCGTCTCTTATCTCTCAATCAAATCTATTTCTCTCCATCATTTTCTCTTTTCTTCCAATATCTCTTCAGCTCTGATCTCTCTCTCTCTCTCTATTTCCTTTTCCATCTCTATTTCCTTTTTGACCCAATATCCAACAATCTCTATTTCTATTCCTATTCAAACCGACCAACACATATTTTCTTCTCTCGACGAATATTCCAGAATATTCTAAATCCTTTCGAACTTCAACTACCTCCACTCCTCACCCTGACACTCCACCACACACTCCCCCGTCCATACACTCCCTCTAACATACTCTCGTGTTAATGTGTATGCAATAACTCCCCTTCTAACATGTCCTCTGTAGTCCTACCTAACACTCTTCTATCATTCTCTTTACTTGCCCTCTATTGTTATGTACTCCTCTCCCTCTCTCTCTCTCTCCCCCACTCTTTCTCTCTCTCTCTCTCTCTCTCTCCCACTCTCTCTCTCTCTCTCTCTCTCTCTCTCTCTCTCTCTCTCTCTCTCTCTCTCCCCCACTCTCTCCTATCTCCTCTTCACTTACCCTCTATTGTTGTCCTTCCTCTCTCTCTCTCTCTCTCCCTCTCTCTCTCCTTTATATTCTATATCGTTTTCCTTTAATCCACTCATAATAAAACCGGCCAATAGGGCCGTTCCACATAAAACTCCTTATTCAGGGACATAGCCTCGCTCCTGGGCCTCACGAGCCTCAATCTGCGGCCTCACGTTCCTCTTGAGGGTTTCCAGCCTCAACTCCTGCCTCGTGGATCTCAATCGAGTCACTTCGGCCTCACGTTCTTTAAAATTTACGTTCTTTTTTATGGTTCCTCAACCTTGAGACGTTCGATCTTCACGTTCTTGAAGACTCCGTGGCATTCTATCCTTAACTCTGGACGCCGTCAGGCGATTTTATTCAATTCCGGGGCACCACCTTTCAGTAGCTCCTACGGACTGCAGCCTATTAACGTCTTCTATACCGGGGTGTCACTTAATACTTTATTGTCTGGCGTCAAGTGATTTAATTCACCCCCGGTGACTTCTTCCACCCAACGCTGAATTGGCTTCCACCCTTTCAGACACCACTCCCGAATTCCAGGTAAGCCTTTTATCCGAGGTCATGGAATTCCATACCCCCAGTACAGCTCTTCTCGAAATTCCATGACCTTCCGTTCTTCAGTCCAAAATATACTCGTATTATTCCTGGGAATTTCTCTGGAGGAATGATGGGTTGGTGGTCAAAGCAGTCGACCAGGAGTCTTCAGACTGAGAGATCGTGTCTTCTGCTTTCTCTTCATTTCACTTCGTAACACGTTTGAAGGAATGATGTTATTCTCGATTAAAATACAACGGTAAATAGTCAAAGATAATAGCTTTCTAGGTGCGCCCTTCACGTGCACGGTTGTGGTACTAAACGTAATGCGCGCGCGCACACACACACACAAACCGTAAAGACGAACGATTCCTGAGCGGGAATCGAAACGTCAGGCTTAATAAACCTTTCAAATCGAGTCTGTTTTACTGTCTTCACCAACGTGTGTATATATATATATATATACATATATTTATATATATATATATATATGTGTGTGTGTGTGTGTGTGTGTGTGTGTGTGTGTGTGTGTGTGTGTGTGTGTGTGAACCTGTATGAATATTTCTACAATGGAAAATGTGCAGGGAAAGTTTTGTGCTAACATGTCTAAAAGTATTTTATCGGTATTATATACATATACATATATATATATATATATATATATATATATAATTATCAATAATACTAATGAAATAAAAAAGAGAGATCGTCATCTCAACTTTCGTCTTCGGTGTCCCGAGAGCCGAGGAAAGTCCCCCGGGCTCTTCGCCGGTTGGGGGGGCGCTCGAGACTGAAAGAAGCGAGACACGAGGACAGCCGGCCGGCACAGCAGAGGAAATCAGGTAAGAAAAAAATATAATAAAAAAAGGTCGGCCAGGCAAGAAGAGAAGAAATGAAGCCAACTGGCAATAAGAGAAGAAAATAAACGAGGCCGGCCGGCAAAAAGAGAACTAAGTAAATGAGGCCGGCTGGCAAGAAGAGAGGAAAATAAACGAAGTCGGCCGGCAAGAAGAGAAGGAAATAAATGAGGCCGGCCGGCAAGAGAAGGAAAAAAAAATGAGACCGGCCGGCAAGAAGAGAACGAAGTAAATGAGGCCGGCCGGCAAGAAAATAAAATAAAATAAATGAGGCTGCCAGGCAAGGGAAGAAATGAGGCCGACTGGCAATAAGAGAAAATAAACGAGGCCGGCCCACAAGAAGAGAGGAAAATAAACGAAGCCGGCCGGCAAGAAGAGAATGAAATAAACGAGACCGCCGGCAAGAAGAGAAGGAAATAAATGAGGCCGGCCGGCAAGAAGAGAACGAAGTAAATGAGGCCGGACGGCAAGAAGAAAAGAAAATAAACGAGGCCGCCCGGCAAGAAGAGAAGGAAATAAACGAGGCCGGCCGGCAAGAAAAGAAAATAAACAAGTCCTGAGGCCGGCCGGCAAGAAGAGAAGAAACAAAACAGAGGCCGGCCGGCCAGAGGACCATGAATGGAAACGAGGCTGGCCGGCCAGAAGAGATGAAAAGAAAGGTCAGACGGCCGGCAGAACAGAGAATGAGAAGCCGGCCGGCCAGAGAAGAAAAGAAACAAAGCTGGCCTGCCAGAGAAAAAAGAAAAGAGATGCCGGCCGGCAATGCAGATAGAGAAGAGGCCGGCCGTCAGGAGATGAAAAGAAAAGGGGCCGGCCGGCCGGAAGAGCAAGAAAAGAAAGAGAAGCCGGCCGGCAGAGCAGCTATAGAAGAAGGTGACCGGCCAGAAGAAATGAGGCCGGCCGATCAGAAGAGAAGATAGTACATGAGGCCGGCCGGCCACAAGAGAAATGAAGCCGGGCGGCCGTGAGAGGGAAAAAGGGATGAGAAAGCCGGCCTGCTGGAGAAACGCAGAAAAGAGAGGAAGCCGGCCGGGCAGGAAGAGAGAGAAGCCGGCAAAAAAAAAAAAAAAAAAACATACATTAGCTGAATAAAATTGTCCGGCAGTAGACAGAACAAATCCTGCAAAGGGCGTCGTCAGCAACGAAGTGATGAGGAAGTGACCTGTGCTGATTGATCCAAGGTCATTCCTCGTCCGTTGCGGTGAATCTCTTTACGTGAATAAAATCGTCTGGCGCTCGATAGAAGAACATATGAAAAGAGTGACACCATGCACAGACGACGAAGGACGATTGCGTGATAGGGGTAGATAGAAGAAAATATATATACATATATATATACATATATATATGTATATATATATACATATATATATATATACATATCCATACACACACACACACACACACACACACATGTATATATATATATATATATATATATATCTATATATATATATATATATATATATAATGAAATAAAATAAATAATACCAATACATAAACTAAAAAAAAAAAAAAAAACTATATATATATATATATATAATTATTCTAAAAAATATATAACAAATTAGGGTTCGAACAGAATTATTATTATCTCTAACCTCATGAGATTATTGTCATTGTCATCAGTTGGACTAAACCATTCACCTCCGATCGACCAGAGCCTTCGCCAGGTTCCTCACGATGGCTGAGGACTCGGTTCGAGTCTCGTCAGGGTCCTTTTCCCTTCAGGGGCGAGACAGAGCTGGGCGCGTTACCGCCCGACAGATATTGCGTTACCGAAAAATTTGCATTTACATATTGCGTTTGTATATACATATACACATGCACAGTAACGCGGACCGCTCTAAGGAAATTAAAACAGGTAACGCATTGACGGAAATGCACCCCATATTTTTCGGTAACGCACTACCTCTCCGTCGGTAACGCACTACCTATCCGGCAGTAGCGCGCCCAGCTCTGCTTTCAGACCATACACAATTACTCCGTTACAGGGAAATATAGAATCTGTCTTGCAATTTCCAAAACTGAGGCATAAATACTTCACCGTTTCTATATACACTTAAACATGAACTTCCCGTTCAACGCCCCAACCAGTACTTCCCAGAACCCGGCACAAAGCTGACACAGGTGACGAGCTCATTTTTTTTTCTTTTCTTTTTTACACGGTCGAGTGGGTACCTCATGGCAAGACGTGCTCTTGAAAGAGTAAGGGGGTTCCAAAAAAGTTTTTTTTTTTTTTTTTTTTTTGTCAGGAAATAATCCAACACGAACAAAAATATAACCTTGACAAAGGCAAGGACGAGAGAGAGAGAGAGAGAGAGAGAGAGAGAGAGAGAGGAGAATCCCTGGCCTTTAGGCAAAGTCTTGCTACTGTGACAAAGGACCAAGTCCTACAGTGCACCACTGCCAACCACTTATTTCAATCTAGCTAGCAACACAAGATTTCATTAGCATGCTATGGGGTCATTCCCATTTTGGCTAGCAACACAAGATTTCAATAACATGCTATGGAGGCATTCCCAGCTGAATAAAAGCGCCTGGCGACATCTAGACCCATATCTAGACTGCGCCATTCACGCTCTAGAACAGTGGTTCCCAAACTATGGGTCGCGACCCAAAGTTGGGTCGCGAGATCAATTTTGATGGGTCGCAAGGACACGAAAATTTTTCACGTTTTCTTTGTATTTCAAATACTTGATCTAACTATTTTTTTTCTTTTCTTTTAACCGCACATTACTTATGTAATGTCTGTTCATGGATTCTGTTAATTTAGTTTTGTTAAAGAAAAGCTGTACACATTATTTTTTTCCAAAGTAAAGGGTATATATCAATGTCCATTTTGTTTCCCTTTACTTTACTCTAGGTCGCGAAGGATTGAAGTGTTCCAAATAGGGTCGCTTACGAAAAAAGTTTGAGAACCACCGCTCTAGAAAGTCCTCCAGTGACTCTGGAATGTCTAGCCACCTAGACGCCGTCCCTAGTTATTCCCTTACTATTCGTACTATTCTAAGACAATTCCACGGTAGGAACATTCCTTCACAAAGTACTTCCAAAGACATTCCAGATATTCCAGGACCCATTCCAGGCCAAATATTCCCATTCCAGGACCGTGGCAACCATTGTGTATGTATGAATGTATTCATGTGTGTGTCTGCGTGTGGAGTTCTTCAGTTCGGTTGTCTTTATGTATATTCTGCTTAGCGACGTCAGATGATGTTATTCATTTAGGCGGGGTGGGGGGCCACGGACCCCTTCCTGAAAGAGGTTTCAGCCTGTCGACCGTCGGACTTAGTGTGTTTCCTCACTATGGTTTATTTGGTGATTTTGTTTCTCTCTCTCTTTTTTTTTTTTTTTTTGGGGTGTGTGTGTGATGCTGGATCACCACCATTGGCAAGGTCTTAGTGTTCCTTCTTCCCTAGTGGTTTTCAAAATTTAGTGGATTTCTCAATGTTCTTGGTATCTCACTATAGTTGAATTAGTGATGTTGGTTCTTGTCTTAACTTGTTCCTTTAGTGATAGTATATCGCCAGTAGTGTTGGTTTAGTTTTGTTGTGGTTCCTTAGTGGTTAGGGGCTTTCCTTTAGTGATGTTTTTTTTTCTCCACTTAGTACAGCTTGTTTATCATCGTTGGTGATTCTTCACCTCTGACCTTATCTGGCACTGTTTAACCTTATTTGACCTTGCATGGCCTTATCTGACCTTGCCTGAACTTATCTTACCTTACCTGACCTTATATAATCTTATCTGACCAATCTTACTTTGCCTGACCTAATCTGTCTGAGATTGCCTGACCTTGCACAATCTTATCTAATATTGTATGGCTTTATGATCTTGCCTGGCCTTGCTTGTATTTACCTGAGCTTATGTGACTCTGCCTGGCCTTATCTGTGGCTATGTGACCTTGCCTGGCTTTGTCTGACCTTATCTTACCCTATGTGACTTTGTCTGGCCTTATCTGTGGCTATGTGACCTTGCCTGGCTTTGTCTGACCTTATCTTACCCTATGTGACCTTACCAGGCCTTATACGACCTTATCTGACATTGCATGGCCTTACCTGACCTTAGCCCTTTTTCACATTTCTTCCTTTCTCCTCCTCCGTCTTCTCCCATCTTCTCCCGCTCTCGGCTCCTCTTCCGCTCCATCTTCTTTAGTCTGACTCTCAAGCATCAACAAGACGTTCCCCTCCCCACCTCAACTCCCTTCAATACGGACAGACCCCTTCCCTTATCTTCTTAAAAGCCCCTTCCCTTCTTAAATGCCTCTTGCCTCTTCCCTTTCCTTACCTTACCTTACCTTCCCTTATCTTCTTAAACACCCCTTACCTTCTCTTCTTAAACGCCTCTTCCATATTTTACCTTCCCTTCCCTTATCTCCTTAAATGCCTCTTCCTTTCCCTTCTTAAAGGCCTCCTCCATACCTTACCTTCCCATACCTTCTTCGACGCCTCTTCCCTTATCTTCTTAAACTTCCCTTCCCTTCCCTTCTTAAACGCCTCTTCCATACCTTCCCTTCCCTTCTTAAACGCCTCCTCCATACCTTCCCTTACCTTCTTAAACGCCTCTTCCATACCTTCCCTTCCCTTCTTAAACGCCTCCTCCATACCTTCCCTTACCTTCTTAAACGCCCCTTTCCTTACCTTCCCTTCTTAATCGCGTCCTCCTCCTCTTCCCTTTCCTTCTTAAACGCCTCCTCCTTCTCTTCCCTTTCCTTCCCTTCTTAAACGCCCCTTCCCTTCACTTCCCTTCCCTTTATGAGCTAAATACAATTGCCCAGTATCCACCAGAATCAAGACACACAAGTCCATTTCCCTTCAGGAGAATAAAATCGCCCGGCGGCACGAGGGATGAAGTCTCTTAAAGAGAGGGAAACTGGCCTTCTCTCTTTCTCTCTCCACGCACATCTCAGTGCTTC